>NW_027225643.1:0-296000 GCF_038994185.2 Dermacentor albipictus | reverse complement strand
CTATTACTGAAGAACTGTGCTGAGCTATTCACTGGCTTCCAGAAGCTGTTTCAGAAACAAAAACCGCTTTTGCACATTCTTCATGCGGAATTGTTGTTATTAGTTCAGCGAGTTCTAGGCCGCTTCTTACGCAGTGACGCCTACCAGGGCAAGACAGTTGATGATCTGAAGAGCCTTAACCTGCATGACTCCACACTGTGGAAGACAAAGCCCAAGTTGGGTATGGATACAGATGACGCAATGGGGACCTCGGACATTCCTGAAAGAAAGCATTTGCGACTTGGGGCCCGCGCTTTTTACACAGCGTGCTCACAAGACTTACTGCAAAAGCTACCTCTTGAAAACAAACTGCTGCAACATGCAAGCATTCTTGGCTTGCACTTCACAGACGCAGACTCGGAAGTGCGCTCACTGCGATACCTTGCGTCACAACTGCCACAAGTGCTACAGCTGTATGAAGTATCTTCATTAATTGACGAATGGTACATGCTCTAATGCGATCCACTGAATAGCAGCGAAGTTGCAGTGCCTGAAAGGATTGACAGCTCATGGGCTAAAGTATTTCAACGGAAATCAGTTGCTGGTGAGCAAAAGTACCCACTGCTTGCAAAACTCGTGAAAGCCCTCCTGTCTCTCCCGCATGGTAATGCAGATTGCGAGAGATGGTTCAGTATAAATAAGCGTCTGCTTGAGGGCCGTGCCTCTTTGTCTGGTAATAGCCTGAATGGACTATGGCAGGTTAAGACATATTTGCAAAGGTACAACGGGGATGCCACCAAAGTACCCCTGTCACCTAAGCTGGTCCGATGTGTAAAGAAGGCAAGGACATGTTATGCAGATAGGCTTGCAAAGCCTGCAACCACAAAGACCCAGCACAATGCCATTACTTTGGAACAACTGAAAAGGGGCTTAAATGAAAAGGCTGCATCATGCCGTGCATTGCTTAAACGTGCAGAAGAGACAATCTCTACTGGCTTGGCTCACAAGAGCATGGAGCAGGCTCAAAATGGGCAGCAGTTAGCTGAAGGGAATGCGAGCCTGGCTACTGCACTTCTCGAGCTTGACGAGCTGAAGAAAAAGTAGCAAGAGGCACTGACGGAAAGAACTTTCCATGTTTTCATTGCGGAATGTGTGTGGGTTAAATGTAAAAAAATCATTCATGCTTTAAAGCTTATTTTGCAGTGTAAAGAAGACATACTCAAATGGTGCATGTCATCATCATCATCATCATCAGCCTAGTTACACCCACTGCAGGGCAAAAGCCTCTCCCATACTTCTCCAACTACCCCGGTCATGTACTAATTGCGGCCATGTTGTCCCTGCAAACGTCTTAATGTCATTCGCCCACCT
Source organism: Dermacentor albipictus (assembly GCF_038994185.2). Lineage (NCBI taxonomy): Eukaryota > Metazoa > Arthropoda > Arachnida > Ixodida > Ixodidae > Dermacentor > Dermacentor albipictus. The sequence continues at coordinate 294,650 of NW_027225643.1, read as the reverse complement.
AACTTTCTGCCGCCCCCTGCTACGCTTCCCTTCCCTTGGAATCCAGTCCGTAACCCTTAGTGACCATCGGTTATCTTCCCTCCTCATTACATGTGCGGCCCATGCCCATTTCTTTTTCTTGATTTAAACTAAGATGTCGTTTACCCGCGTTTGTTGCCTCACCCAATCTGCTCTTTTCTTATCCCTTAACGTTACACCCATCATTCTTCTTTCCATAGCTCGTTGCATCGTCCTCAATTTCAGCAGAACCCTTTTCGTAAGCCACCAGGTTTCTGCCCCATATGTGAGTACTGGTAACACACAGCTGTTATACACTTTCCTTTTGAGGGATAGTGGCAACCTGCTGTTCATGATTTGAGAATACCTGCCAAACGCACCCCAGCCCATTCTTATTCTTCTGGTTATTTCAGTCTCATGATCCGGATCCGTGGTCACTACCTGCCCTTACGACTTCCAGTGCTTCACTACCTATCGTAAACTGCTGTTCTCTTCCGAGACTGTTAAACAATACTTTAGTTTTCTGCGGATTAATTTTCAGACCCACCCTTCTGCTTTGCCTCTCCAGGTCAGTGAGCATGCATTGCAATTGGTCTCCTGAGTTACTAAGCAAGGCAATATCATCAGAGAATCTCAAGTTGCTAAGGTATTCTCCATCAACTTTTATCCCCAATTCTTCCCACTCCAGGCGTCTGAATACCTCCTGTAAACATGCTGTGAATAGCATTGGAGATATCGTATCTCCATGTCTGACGCATTTCTTTATAGGGATTTTGTTGCTTTCTTTATGGAGGACTACGGTGGCTGTGGAGCCGCTATAGATATCTTCCAGTATTTTTACATATGGCTCATCTACACCCTGATTCCGTAATGCCTTCATGACTGCTGAGGTTTCGACTGAATCAAACGTTTTCTCGTAATCAATGAAAGCTATATATAAGGGTTGGTTATATTCTGCACATTTCTCTATCACTTGATTGATAGTGTGAATATGGTCTATTGTTGAGTAGCCTTTACGGAATCCTGCCTGGTCCTTTGGTTGACAGAAGTCTAAGGTGTTCCTGATTCTATTTGCGATTACCTTAGTAAATACTTTGTAGGCAACAGACAGTAAGCTGATCGGTCTATAATTTTCAAGTCTTTGGCGTCCCCTTTCTTATGGATTAGGATTATGTTAGCGTTCTTCCAAGATTCCGGTACGCTCGAGGTTATGAGACATTGCGTATACAGGGTGGCCAGTTTCTCTAGAACAATCTGACCACCATCCTTCAACAAATCTGCTGTTACCTAATCCTCCCCAGCAGCCTTCCCCCTTTGCATAGCTCCTAAGGCTTTCTTTACTTCTTCTGGCGTTACCTGTGGGATTTAGAATTCCTCTAGGCTATTTTCTCTTCCACTCGGCGGCAGCGGCAGCACGAAAGGCCATCGCTTGAACACTGCTCTGCTTTTTCGCAGTTTCGTCTCCACTGCGGCTTGGTTGCCCACGCTGAACCTGACGAAGGAACCCGACTGCGCAAGTGCGGCAGATCTACCTCGATCTGCTAACTGCCTGGAACCACCCGCGGCGCGACAAGCGACCTTCTCTGAAGATATAAGACGGACTGCTCGGATCTACCAGCACTCGGCGGCAGCGGCAGCACGAAAGGCCATCGCTTGAACACCGCTCTGCTTTTTCGCAGGTTGGTGTCGTTACTTGTGATTGATTTTAAGAATATGTGCTGCTTGCTGCCACTGCCGCCGCCCTAGTATTCTGTTATTGTCGTTTTTTTTGTTGTTCTTGTTTTGCTTGAAGCTACTATCTTGAACGCACGATGTCGACAGATTTTTGTTCCTCATGTAATAACAAGTTTACGCCTGAGGAAATTTCAGCCAAATGTACTGTATGCAACAAATTGTACCATCTCGGAACCTGTGCTGGGCTTACCGTAAAGCAGTACGAAAGTAAATCGGAGTCAGCCAAGCAGAAATGGGCATGCCCCACATGCAAAAATGGAAACAGCAAAGGAGACAACCAAGGGGAAAACCTGTCTGATGACGAGATAGCCGACATTAAAACCCTACTCGTTACTATAAATGGAAAATTAGACGAGCTGATGCCGCTTAAAGACACTGTAGCTAGCATTGAAACAGCTGTAGAGCTAATGTCGGAAAAGTATGATGAAGTACTAAAAAGGCTAACTACCCAGGAAAAAGAGGCAAAGATATTCAAAAGCGATTGGAAATTTTGGAGAGAAAGGTCGGAAAAAAAGAAGAAGAAAATGAAACGTTGCGAAGTGACGTCAGTGATCATGAATGGAGGAGCAGAAAGCTGAACCTTGAATTCAATGGAATTCAGTCCACCGAACCTGAAAATCTGCTAGATAAAGTAAACGCTGTGGCTGACACGATAGGAGTTTCAAGGCTTTCGAGCGCAGACGTCGATGCCATTCATCGGCTACCTGCAAAGCACGATAGGATCCCAGGAATAATAGTTAGATACACCAGGCAAGCTGTCAGAGATAAGTGGCTCGAGAAAAAGAATAAACTGAGGGACGAAAAAAGCAACATTGCCATTATGGAAAATATGACTAGTCATAACCGACATCTGTTGCGACTGACGAAGGACTGGGCAAAACAAAATGCATATCAGTATGTCTGGCACAGGAATGGGAAGATCTTCATGCGCAAAACAGATGGCCAGGCGGCAATCGTAGTGCGCAGTGTGCGTGACCTTCCGTCATAGCACATTTCAGTATGTCCAACAAATGGGTATAAAATGTGCTGTCGGAGTTTGAAATGGCTAATGACAATTACCTTCTTCTAAAGGATGTAAACGCAGTTGCAACGAACCTGCACAAAAATTCACTAAAACGCCTTCATTTAAACGTTCGCTCACTTTACAACAAGGAAGCAGAACTGGATTGTTTTATCTCTAGTTTTTCTTTTTTGTTCGACGCGGTCATGTTAACCGAAACTTGGTGTAAAAACGACCAGGATAACTTTCAGTTTTCATGGTATCAATCCTTCTGCTGAAATCGAAAAAATCGTCGTGGTGGTGGAGTCATGCTATTGATGAAGCCGAATGTAAAGTGCGAACTGCTTCCTTCTTTTTCTGTGCTATGTGATGACTGAAATATTGTCAGTTCGTGTAAATAAGCATGTGTTTTCCGTTTGTTACCAGCCCCCACATGGAAATGTGTCAAGCTTCTTTTTACTTTACGGGCAGCTTCTCGATTTTATTTCTGGAAATGGTTACTCTGCCAAGTCAGCCGGCGACTTTAATATAGATATGTAAGCAAACACTAACGAACAAAGAAACATGAAAATGCTTATTACATCAAATGGCTGCGATAGTGCAATCACACTACCGACCCGAATTACGAAAGACAATAAAACACTGCTAGACCTTTTTGTGACAAATTTTGATAATACACACATCACAGCAGGAGCTATATCATGTGGTCTTAGCGACCATCTTCCGATATTTGTTATGGTAAAGAAGCAGAATATAGAAGGATGCAAAAGCCAACCACCCATTTTTTTCAATCTATTACTCTGTTAAATTTAGACAGCTTCAGGACTCAACTACTTAAGTCAGATTTTACATGGGTAATCAAGATAAAAATGCCGACGAAGGGTATGAAAAATTTATCAACCAGTTCCTGCAGGTTTACAAGCGACATTTTCCAATAAAAACTTTTAAGCTAGGCAAAAAAATGCGCAAACCTTGGATAACTCCAGAATTGCACCGAAAAATCAATGAGAAAAATATGCTTTACCATCAGTTTATTAAAACAAAAGATCCTGATACCTTAAAGCAATTCAAGGCGTGCCGAAATAAATGAAACAAGGAGGTTAAAAAAAAGCAGATCTTGTTACATTTACTCTGAATTCCATAGCTGCCTAAAGAAAAGTGACCTCGTATGGAAAACGTTGAACACTGTTTTTAAACGCACGAAACTCTCACCTAGAATCGAGAAGCTGTCAATAAATGACTGTGAAGTGTCTGGCTGCGCCCTTGCAGATTCCTTTAATCAGTATTTACTTCATTATTCTGATCAAGGTATACTTGTAGGTTTTCGCAATTTTATGCCCACTAGAAATAATTGATCTGCTTTTCTAAGCCCTGTAATACAGGATCAAGTTACCTCAGTTTTTTCTTCTTCAAATAATAGTTCAAGTTGCGACGCTGAAGGAATTCAGACACGTCCGGTGAAATATGTGTTGGATATCTTATTTCCATATTTTTAACCTTTGCCTAACAAGTGCACGCTTTCCAAAGCGAATGCAAATCGCTAAAGTGACTATGCTCTTCAAAAAGGGTGATCCTAATGATATGAATAATTACCGACCCATCTCTGTCTTACCCATATTTCCCAAAGGCTTGGAGAAGCTTATCCATTATCAGCTTTGCTCGTTCTTTGATTTTCTTTGTTTCTATTTCATTTATGAAATGATCCTGTTATTTTTGTCTCTGCTAAATTACGAAGAGACTATATGTGCACTTGTGTGTGTCTTTCCCTGCTTTGCTGTTGTAGCCCTGTAGAAGGGGGCTGTGAGCTTTTTATCAAGCTGCCGTTTACGAGCAGCTTTTACCCACAACCTCCTCCCTCATCCCGATGCAAATAAAGATTATTATTATTAGTATTACTATCGTCGTGGGTGCCACTGGTACTGTATAAATCTCTAGAGAACTCCTCAGCCACTTGAACAATCTCATCCATATAAGTAACGATATTGCCGGCTTTGTCTCTTAACGCAAACATCTGATTCTTGCCTATTCCTAGTTTCTTCTTCACTGTTTTTAGGCTCCCTCCGTTCCTGAGAGCCTGTTCAATTCTACCCATATTATAGTTCCTGATGTTCGCTGTCTTACGCTTGTTGATTAACTTAGAAAGTTCTGCCAGTTCTATTCTAGCTGTAGGGTTAGAGGCTTTCATACATTGGCGTTTCTTGATCAGATCTTTCGTCTCCTGCGATAGCTTATTGGTTTCCTGTCTAACGGCGTTACCACCGGCTTCTATTGCGCACTCCTTAATGATGCCCATGAGATTGTCGTTCATTACTTCAACACTAAGGTCCCCTTCCTGAGTTAAAGCCGAATACCTGTTCTGTAGCTTGATCCGGAATTCCTCTAGTTTCCCTCCTACCGCTAACTCATTGATTGGCTTCTTGTGTACCAGTTTCTTCCGTTCCCTCCTCAAGTCTAGGCTAATTCGAGTTCTTACCATCCTATGGTCACTGCAGCGTACCTTGCCGAGCACGGCTGCATCTTGTATGATGCCAGGGTTCGCGCAGAGTATGAAGTCGATTTCATTTCTAGTCTCACCATTCGGGCTCCTCCACGTCCACTTTCGACTAACCCGCTTGCGGAAAAAGGTATTCATTATCCGCATATTATTCTGTTCTGCAAACTCTACTAATAATTCTCCTCCGCTATTCCTAGAGCCTATGCCATATTCCCCCACTGACTTGTCTCCAGCCTGCTTCTTGCCTACCCTGGCACTGAAGTCGCCCATCAGTACAGTGTATTTTGTTTTGACTTTACCCATCGCCGATTCCACGTCTTCATAAAAGCTTTCGACTTCCTGGTCATCATGACTGCATTTAGGGGCATAGACTTGTACCACCTTCAATTTGTACCTCTTATTAAGTTTCACAACAAGACCTGCCACCCTCTCGTTAATGCTATAGAATTCCTGTATGTTACCAACTATTTCCTTATTAATCAGGAATCCGACTCCTAGTTCTCGTCTCTCCGCTAAGCCCCGGTAACAGAGTACATGCCCGCTTTTTAGCACTGTATATGCTTCTTTTGTCCTCCTAACCTCACTGAGCCCTATTATATCCCATTTACTACCCTCTAATTCCTCCAATAACACTGCTAGACTCGCCTCACTAGATAGCGTTCTAACGTTAAACGTTGCCAGGTTCAGATTCCAATGGCGGCCTGTCCGGAGTCACGTCTAAATAGCGAAATTATTTATAGTTTTCATACAGCTGTGTATGTCTAGTCGGCCATAAGAGAATGACAGCACAAAATTGTGCTTTGTCATTTCTAGTCTCTTTTGTACTATGTTTTACTTTATAAAACTGTTCTCCAGTACTGTTTAAAAATGCTATTTAAAAAAGACAAATAAAGTCTCTCTGCAACATACCATGGTTTCTTTGCTGGAGGCACATGAGCTAAATGGCTGCGCTGCGTCGTTCTTGCTTGTGTCATTTGCTCTACAGAAATACTGAACAATTATGCAGTAGTAATAAGCTGCACTAAATGTAATGCATTTGCTTTTCTCCTGCTCCAACTGATCCAAAACACAAAATTGTGTGCTATAGAACTCCTACAAAATGCTAATGTGCCTGCTCCTAAATTGCTACAAACCAGCCTTTTTCCTGCTCCAAACGTTGCTCGAAATCTGAGATTGGCTGGACCACCACTGCTTAAGCACTCTGTGAGAAGTGAGTAGGGTAAACTTCACTAATGCCGTTTTAAAGCGAAAGCTTTACTGGCCGCGAACTTGCGATTTCGCCGTGGCCGTGCTTCGAGGAGGCACATGACGTAACAACGCGTTCCTCTGCGTTGCGTTCGCCTCCACTCGCTTCGCTAGCTGCGTCGCATGCCTGATAACATGTCGGATGATTGAGAAGGAGAGCTTGCGTGCACCACAACCACAGCTGAGGCGGTAATATGGACGGCGACAATTCTGATGAGCAGGCGGAGGCCTGGAATTGACATCGGTACGAGATGAAGACGAAATGAATCGCCCAGGAAACAGGCGAACAGCGCGCCGAATGACTGTCTAAACGCCGCAACATAGCTAGACAACAAGACTAACCTGGACTCGCAATAAAGATTAACGAAGGCTAACCATGCTATGACTTAGCTTTCGCTACGTATATCCTGGCATAGCCGAGCTAAGCCACTGCCAATTTTTTTGTAACCTCAATGGTTTCGTACCTGGGAAGCTCATGGAAGTGATTTGAAGCCAAGGTGTTAAAAGGTGGTTCAATGTTTTTCATTCATTCAATATACTTGTGGATGGCTCCATTGACGCAGACATTATGAATAAATAAAATTTCGCTTGCTCATCAGAAATCTCGTCCTACTTTTTGCACACGGCCAGCTTTTTTTATTATGTGGATCCTCAAGGTGAGGCAGGAAATGCAAAAAGTAAAATGTTTTGAGCCTCTTCATGTTCTGTTCAATGTACCGTGTGTGAATCGGCACATTTACAATGACATCACTTTCAGCCGACCACACATAAAAATAGAAGGTGCTTTTGCCACAGCAAAACATGCTAAACTGCACTTGGTCATAGTGACCATTTTTGCCACTTGGACAAATCACAGGTTCGCCATTCACAAGGTTAACGTCATACTCTCCCTTTTCAATTATTACCATGAAAGCTGAAACTGTGGGACACTTGATCTCAACTATGGCATCATCAGAACAGATGCCATCAAGGATTGCAGGCAGCCAAGGATGTGTACTGCTTACTACCATACCCGACTGCACTACAGCCAGACCAGTCCTCCTCATCAATGCTACTCTTGCAATGGCTTCGTACTTCAACCCATGCTTTGTGGCAGCATTGCCGGTAAAGCTTCGATTTGAAAGTGCAGAAATTACTTTCGAGGGATCAGTGCTTTCCTTTTAGGAACCCGCTTTACATTTGATGCAGTTATGCGAAGGCGACTGGCCATGTGCCATAGCGGGCACCCCTGTTCTCTAGTGGCAAATTCAAGGGAAGCCCGTCCTTCATTGGAAAGCACAACAAACTTTCGATAAAACACTTGCAAGGGTCGCAGCCTTTTTAGAGTTCCAAAGGGTATGTACGTGAGTGGCGAGGCTGGCTTGGCAGATCAGTAGCACGTGGTTCCCAAGCAGCCACTTTCAATGTACTATGGAGCAAAGTACCTGCAAGATATAAAGCAATTAAACACAATTCGCACTGCACTGTGCCGGATAACACCACTTATATATATAATGATGTGCAATAACCAAACATAATATCTACTGCATTTGAAAGACAGCAAAACCTACTATCGCAACCTGCATTACCATTAAGGTAAATGGCAACAAATAACCCGTCCGTCTACGAACGTATGCGAGTCAATGCGAAAAAACATGCTGATGCCATACAGTGCCAAAAAAAAGCATACGGTTTTAAGAAACAGCTGCCACTGTAATTGTAAGGCATTTCACTTAACACAAATGCACTTATTGCATGTTCGAATAAATGTGCTTTCACCACGAATGTTGAAGACATCTGAAAATGGTTTGCTACAAATCTGGTTTATCAGTTCTACATCACTTCCGAAGTGATGAAACTTTCGTGTGGGTTTTGGGGCCTTATATTCGGAGTCCACAGTTTGTTTTTGCAGCTTAAAGTCTATATCTTCAACAAGGACCGGTTCCACATTCATCTTTGCTTCCCTGTTCCGCTGAGCTGTTTGGTAAGTACATGATGTGCCGGTCATTCCCGAGGCGACAGCCATATCGACTTTCCACAGTAGTCCACCAACATGGCTGCAAGCCCTTGCTTTCCCAGCCATACACGAGCAGCCACCAGTGATCACCTGTCCGGTGTGCCTGACGCACGCCCATGCTGTCCATGGCTTTAGATTTATGGCCTGCGATGGTGGAACATCCGCCTTGAGGTACGCTAAGTCTGCGTTAACATTGCGACAAAGCACCTGGCCCACCCAGCCAATCTGTACAAATGTGTAGGAGTCTAGGCTTCTGTATGCCTCAGCTTCTTTGAGGTTACACGCCTTGCTCTGGATGAGGTACCACACAATGTGAGCACTAGACACACTTGGCCACGCCTTGACGTCGTCCACCCAGCTATTGACAAACATTGGGTGAATGTCGGTCACTCCATCTGAAAAATAGGCGACATCAATCAGTGAGTGTATATGTAGGCTAAAACTATAACGCTGTAAGAATAACTAATCAAGCTTCCTTGCGCAAAATATTTCCATATACTGCAGCAACAAATACAATGATTAAAAATTATATTATGAGGGTTTACGTGCCAAAACCACAATTTAGGTACAAGGCACGCCGTAGAGAACGGCTCCGGATTGATTTTGACGATTTGGGGTTGTTTACTGTACACCCGATGCACAGTACTCGGGCATTTTAGCATTTCACTCTCATCTAAATGGGGCCGCCGCGGCCAAGATTTGATTCAGCGCCTCCGGGCTTAGTAGCACAACGCCATAACCACTACGCCACCACGGCGGGTTATCAAATACAATGGGAACATGGGATAGAAGAATACAGATCGTCGATCTCATATGTGTTAAACTGTGAGATGCATTTGGAGGCGACATTCTCATGTCCGTGGCTCAGACTGCAACGTCCTTACATTCCCTTTGCTAAAAACGTTAAATGCTGTTTGCAGTGGGAGACTCCAGATTACTTTCACCAGCTCGGCAGCTCGGCTCCTTTAGTGTAAACACCACGCACATCAGTAGACGCTGCGGCCGGTCGTAAGTCCAACAGTGCAACGCCATAGCCACTGGGTGACCGCGGAGTGCTCGTTTTTCTGAGACGGTAGATATCGCTTCGTTCACACATCGTTTCCATTTATTACGCGAGATGAGGCTTTGTAGCACGCCAACGATGTGGGCAGATTATTAGGACGGCTAGACGGCTTTCCGCGATCGCAGATCAGTACTAACTGGGTCGTTCCGCACATGCCTGAGCGGAAAGCACTTGCGACAGAGAACAAAGATTCCGGGAGGACACCGCCGCAAAGCGATCCTAAGCAGCTTGGTTACAGGCCAGTCATGCGACAATATATTGTTCATAGAAGGATAGCGAGCGATGGGAAGACGCGGTGTCCGCGCCGCCCAAACGTGCGAGCTGACAGCTGCTGCTAACACTCCCGTTCAAAGTACAACTCACAGATGCACCTGTATGCAATTGGTGGCTGCGCGATCAGGGATACAGCGAATGATGAAACATAGCATGCACTGCTTATTCTACGCGAAATTGACGCGCGAAACATTGCGAGTTCAGCGCACACTCACAGATGTCGATCGTATCCCCAGCCGGCAATGTGCGGGTCTCGCTGGCTCCTGGCTGCGTGCTGCTGTTCCTTGTCGCCACTGTGGCAATTTCCTAGCAGCAATGAAGCGTTCGCGAGCAGAAAGATGTGTCTGCAATGCGCTAAGAAAAATTCCGCAGGAATTCACAGACGCAAACGTTGGTACACCTCATACAAACACGTTGCCAAAAGGCGCTGCCGAAGCAGTTAATTGTTAAAGCGTCATTGCCGCGCCCAGCCTGGCGCGGCAATGACGCTTCCGGTGAGAGCTGACAGGTGGAGCTAGTATGATGCATATGGCGGCGCCCAGCTGCCTTAGGCAAAGTAGTCTATATCCTCCTGCGTTGCTGCAGTCGCCAGCAGTGTTGTCAACCTGCTGACCATAGAAGGGATGTCCCCGTTAAAGCAGGACTGATGACATGAGGACGCATTATTGAAGATCGGGGCCGTCAGCAACACTGGTGATTCGCAGCCGGTAATCGCTGGATCCGTAGGTTGGGGCAACGTGCCAGGCCGAGTGATAAACTTCACAAAAAGCAAGATCGGGTTTTTGAGCGACTGCATGGCTGCCGCTCCACCTTGCCCACTCAGTGCTCTTGGAATTTGCGCTTCTCTGCCCTGTCTACAAGTAGCTCCTTTTCTAGAGCATCCATACGCAACGCTAGGTTAGTGCTCGCTTCGTCAGCCCTGTCTAGGCTTGCACTTAACACGCAGCATTTGCACATAAAATCGGCGCCTTCGGCCTCCTCTTCAGATTCGAATCGTGTTTCTTTCCAATTCACCGACACCTCACATTCCTTGCATTTAACCTTCAGTTGCTTGACCATCTTAGCAGCACTCTATTATCGTGGCAGAGGTAATCGGCACCATCTATCATGCTGGTGGCAAAGCTAATCCACTTCCCTTCCACAGCCTCCTGTATCCGCGCGCGCCAATCCAGGAGGCCCTGCCCTTCTGTCTCTCCTCTCCCCTTTCCCTCCCTCACAACTTTCTCGTAACTCCCTCACCTTTGGCTTCCTCCGCTCGCGCCCGCCGACATGCCGGCCGTGCTGGCCCAACACCCCTCGACAAAAAGGCACGAGTGCTCGGCGAGTGACGGCACGGAGAAGAGGCCGGCGGTGAGCCTAGGGATACGGGTTGAATGAGGGGATCGCGGCTTGTTTCGCCTAGCAGCAGTATGCTTCCATTGACCACTCCACACATTTTCTTCAGTGGAAACTGCGGAATGAGCCGCAGACACCTTACAAAGCATTTATTTAGAGGCACAGATACAAGGCAGCTTTGTAAAGCTTGTGCAGGTAGTGATGCCAGCAGCTTTTATAGCATCGCGCTTTGTCGGCTTTGTAATGTACGTTTTTTGTACATTAGTAGAAATAATAATAATATTATTATTATTATTATCAATATTATTATTTATACACCACAATTCATACATATTACTTCAAATAAATTGAATCCATAAAACATTTCCTTCCGCATTTTTGTACTTATGGTTTTTATGGCGCGGCAATCATGAATGTAACGCACTCGATTAGCTTCAGAACTGAGTATGAACTTTTATTGGGGACACATGTACTTATTCCAATCTAGATAATGCTTAGACAAATAATTTCGCTTTCGACGCACTAATTACCGCAATCCACTAATTTACAACTCAATTAAGTTCAGAAATGCGATGCAAAATATTCTTGCAGCTATTTACAAGGAAACAGCTGTGTTATTGCGCAGAGTTCCAGCTTTCTCTTCTTTGCCTTAGCATTTGCATCCAATATTTTGTCATTCATCTGGCAGCAGTAGTTCTTCAATAAAATAGTCGTGCTACACCACAAAAGGTGCCTTAACACAAATTTATATTTGTTTCCATCCTCGCAGGCGTCAAACTCTGAGGAATCACAATGCGAAAAAGAGGGGAGGCATCACTTTCTGTAATTGAGCACATAACCTTCCTCGATTTTTCAAAAGCGACTATTTAAAGAAGTTCTGAACACCTTACTTTCGAGTGCGGCGATACAATGAAGTCTGCGCGTGGTATCACCCTTAATCCCGACAATCTGGGCTTCTTCATTTTGCGGAAACTTGAAGACATTATTTTCTCCCTAATTTGTACAGTCTCGTCCACTCTTAGGGCGAACACGGCTCACCATGGCCGCGCTCCGCGGCGCGCCAGTGCGTCCGGCGCGGCAGCGCATCGTAGCGAAGTGGCGCAGGCGCACATGGACATAGGGGAGGTGCTTCGCGTCATCTGCTACAGCGCTGGAGCGCGCCGCCTCTTGCTTTGCTGTAAAGTCCACTTCGCTAGACCCAGGTGACTGAGTGCCCGAGGCGGCATTGCGGGAAGGTGCACTTCACTGATTGGAGCATTTTGCAGCTGGTTTCGTCTACTGCTTGTGAACAGCCTGCTTAATCAATATACATAAACAGAAACAAGCTTCTCCCCACATAAATCACATAGCATGTTTTTTACAAGTGATGAGGGTAAAAATACACTCAGTTTTTCGCGCTCTTTATTAGGCTGGGGCGTAGAGGCGGTGCTTGATAGTCCTGTCAGGGACGTCACTCAGCCTGAGGCTGTTCCTAATTTCACGAACAGTGGAGGTCGGGTTTGTAGCAGCCGCCGCAACAATGGTCACTCTTTGCCGGGCTTTACGGGGATCATCCGCAATTCCTTCATCCTTCTTGTAAGTGCGGACGATTCTATTTACAGTTTTCAGTGGCCTTTTTGTCATATCCGATATAAAGCGTTGAGAATAGTTTTGTAGGCACAGATCTACAATGCATCGTCTTTCTTTTTCCAGTACCCGCGACATGGCTAGTTTCCAAAGTGCACCAGGGGAAATGAAATTATTCTGCACTGTTACATCGTTTTTATCGCCGAAGTGCCATGGCAAACAGCAACCGAACAAAATGCAATGCATCATGCAAGTCGACGGAAATGCGTTTAATGGAAACACCTCTGGTGTCTTTCGATTTGGCGAATCATCCCAGAATCTTTAACTCCTGAGCGGCCAGTCACTCAGTTGAGCAGTCGTTGGATACACCGCATCATCATATTAAACTAAGATGACCTAAGATGACATGACCTAAGCAAAAAAAAAAAGAAGGGGGGGGGGGGTCTCGGTGGTTGAGCGGGCTGATGACGCCCATGGTCAGTTAAAAAGTAGACTGGCCCGACCACAGCAATCTGGCTTGGGCCGGGCTTAGCTTTTACAAATGGCGAGCCCGTTTGCCGACCACCGGCATGCTGCGGGAAGACGACACCGGGCCGGCCTCATGACCGCCGGTTTAAATATCGTCGCCGCGTTCGCCCAACACATTGACCGGCCACTTCCACACGACGGCAACAGCATCGTTTGTCCGCGTCAAGGGTGCCTTTGCCGTATTCATATTTGGCTTTTACCCACTCAGCCCAGCCCACCCCCGCTTACCCCCTGAAAAAAGAAAAAAAGAAATCAATTCCTCCTAATCTCCAAATTCAGCTGATGCCCACCTCTATGGCGTAACTCAGAGGACATGTGTCGCTTCGGGACGTATACCGCACAATTAACAAATCAATATATGCTAGTGAGACATATGGCCCATTCCGAAGAAGTACTGAAGTGAAATAGAAGCGAATAACGACTTAATTACCCTGCAAGACGTAATTTAAGCTAGAAAACAGATATGTAGATTACAGATTTTCCACTCCAATTACCTATACGAAAGGGACGGAAACAGCGTTTGCATGCGGCGTGCATTGACTCCAAGGAGAAAAGAACAAACAACCAAAAAAGAACGTCGGCCCCACATGTTCTACTTCATCTAATCAATGTAACCAAATAATTGACCGACGATTCCTCTAAATGAGAATGCGATTTCTCGCGTCAGGTAGCCGTCAGAAGACCGGCACTGCTTCGGTGATTTTACCCAAACTGTGACAACAAAAATTAATTTAGTTTCTTTATAGGATGTAGAAAAATGAAAAGGCTCAGTAGTATTGCCGCCAAATGAGTTGCTGCTCCGGGGCGAACACTTTCTTACATCGCGTAAAGCGCTCCATGCTCTCCTACCAGTGACATTAACGTGTCAATAAGAGAGTGCGAATCAGCGGATGTCACTTCTTAGTTTTTGTCGAAGCAATAGTATAGCCCTGCTTAATGGTAAAATCCATGGCAAACATGATAATGCGTGATTGAACAATCGCTCTCTAACTTTCTGCGAAATTTATAGCGGGTTTCGGTCGTTTTTTTAAGTCAATTAAGCACATTCGTTCTAGCATCTAGACTTGCACGAAACGGCTCGTTAGGCTTATTACATGATGACTCCGACCAATAGCGCGCCTAATAGGTTTCTCGGTATGCACTACACCAAGTGCTGTGAGAGTAAAATAAAAGGGCCCCAGTCTAATAAAGAGCGCGAAAAAATGACTGTATTTTTACCCTCATCACTTATAAAAAAACATGCTAAGCGATTTATGTGGTGAGAAGCTTGTTTCTGTCTATGTATATTGATTAAGCAGGCTGTTCACAAGCTGCCGACGGCACCAGCTGGAAAATGCTCCAGTTAGAGAAGTGAGCCTTCCCGCAATGCCCCCTCGGGCACTCAGTCACCTGGGTCTAGCAAAGTGTACTTTACAGCAAAGCAAGAAGCGGCGGTAATCGCAAATAGAATCAGGAACACCTTAGACTTCTGTCAAGCAAAGGACCAGGCAGGATTCCGTAAAGGCTACTCAACAATAGATCATATTCACACTATCAATCAGGTGATAGAAAAATGTGCGGAATATAACCAACCCTTATATATAGCTTTCATTGATTACGAGAAAGCATTTGATTCTGTCGAAACCTCAGCAGTCATGGAGGTATTACGGAATCAGGGTGTAGACGAGCCATATGTAAAAATACTGAAAAATATCTATAGCGGCTCCACAGCCACCGTAGTCCTCCATAAAGAAAGCAACAAAATCCCAATAAAGAAAGGCGTCAGGCAGGGAGATACGATCTCTCCAATGCTATTCACAGCGTGTTTACAGGAGGTATTCAGAGACCTGGATTGGGAAGAAATGGGGATAAAAGTTAATGGAGAATACCTTAGTAACTTGCGATTCGCTGATGATATTGCCTTGCTTAGTAACTCAGGAGACCAATTGCAATGCATGCTCACTGACCTGGAGAGGCAAAGCAGAAGGGTGGGTCTGAAAATTAATCCGCAGAAAACTAAAGTATTGTTTAACAGTCTCGGAAGAGAACAGCAGTTTACGATAGGTAGCGAAGCACTGAAAGTCGTAAGGGCAGGTAGTGACCACGGATCCGGATCATGAGACTGAAATAACCAGAAGAATAAGAATGGGCTGGGGTGCGTTTGGCAGGTATTCTCAAATCATGAACAGCAGGTTGCCACTATCCCTCAAAAGGAAAGTGTATAACAGCTGTGTGTTACCAGTACTCACATATGGGGCAGAAACCTGGTGGCTTACGAAAAGGGTTCTGCTGAAATTGAGGACGACGCAACGAGCTATGGAAAGAAGAATGATAGGTGTAACGTTAAGGGATAAGAAAAGAGCAGATTGGATGAGGGATTAAACGCGAGTTAATGACATCTTAGTTGAAATCAAGAAAAAGAAATGGGCATGGGCAGAACATGTAATTAGGAGGGAAGATAACCGGTGGTCATTAAGGGTTACGGACTGGATTCCAAGGGAAGGGAAGCGTAGCAGGGGACGGCAGAAAGTTAGGTGGGCGGATGAGATTAAGAAGTTTGCAGGGACGGCATGGCCACAATTAGTACATGACCGGGGTTGTTGGAGAAATATGGGAGAGGCCTTTGCCCTGCAGTGGGCGTAACTAGGCTGATGATGATGATGAAGAAGAAGCGGCGCGCTCCAGCGCTGTAGCAGATGACGCGACGCACCTCCCCTGGGTCCGTGTGCGCCTGCGCCGTTTCGCTTCGATGCGCCGCCGTGCCGGACGCACCGGCGCCCCGCGGAGCGCGGCCACGGTGAGCCGTGTTCACCCTAAGAGTGGACGAGACTGTACGTGTAATTGCTCCAGCAATTTGGCA
Source organism: Dermacentor albipictus (assembly GCF_038994185.2). Lineage (NCBI taxonomy): Eukaryota > Metazoa > Arthropoda > Arachnida > Ixodida > Ixodidae > Dermacentor > Dermacentor albipictus. Next base: position 278,580 of record NW_027225643.1, on the reverse strand, counting down.
CGCAGCACTTATTAGGCATATCGTGGCATGGCACTCCACATTCCAGGGCAATGGAGACTCGCGGTACACACAATCGCAAGCATAGCACAAGCGTTGAGACTTCATGCACTGGTCACGTCTAGAAAAAATGTGCGTTCGGAAGCATGCAACAGCATAGCCGAGCATGCCGGGACTTGTTTAACCCCGAAGCTATTCAAGGAGTGGCTGGGCTCCTGGAACTAATCGAATTGTTGTCGCCGCCATCGTCGCCTCGGTCTTCTCCGAATAGCCGGGGTTAACCATTGTATATCATCCGCGCTTCATTTTCAACAGATGTGCGCCACTCGTAGCTTCGTAACACGCTGCACGGAACTTCTATGTAGGCCTCTTTTGCGTCACGGAGCTCAAGGGGAGAAGGTACAGCCAGAAGGCCTTAAATTCTGTAGAGGGTGTTGGCTGTCCCCGCCAGCCCGCCGCCAGCTTAGCCCGCTGCATTAACTTGCATGTTTCGTTATCTGCTGTTATCGGGAAGCGTGCGCTGCTGTGCGTTGACCGGCATGGGCATTTTCGTCAGTTTCGTCGTCCTCGATAACTGTGTTCTTGTGCCCCCCGATGTTTCACCCGTTTCACGACTCGTACCGCTCGTGCATCGTGCATTTGTGCACAACTACTTGAGAAACACGCCCCGCAAGGTTGTTCCGGCTGCCTTAAGACAACAGGTGAGCGCGCACACTCGAGGACATCAGAAGGCGCATGTGCACGAACACGGCCCTGTCCATGTGTATGCTCCAAGACTGACCGGACGTCGTTGCGCTTTTATTGTACTACACCTCCCTCTTACCGGTAGAGAAAGCTGACAAATAGATGTTCCTCATTGTCACCTGGTCTATGACTTGTGTTTTTCTGTGCCAAGTCTCATTCTTCGACATCAACTACTCGTCCAGCTTTCCATTCTGCACTCAGTGTTTTTTTTTCTGCGGGTCATCGTCCTACGAACGTACTAACAGCTGAAATATTACTGTTCGTGTTTATGTATTATCTCAGTCATTGCCGATGGGAAAACTGCGCGAACAACCTTCATGTGTAGGCATGATACGCTTTTTCTCTGGAAAGCATGAGCATTGCAAGTGTCATATGTGCATATTTTCGCAGTTCATGTTTATTACACAAAGGAATGCCCAATATACAAGGTATAACTTAGTGCCTTAAGTGACGCAATTTTGCTTCCTTGCATGCGTGGTGAAAGAAAAGTCGTGTTGTTGGCTTATTTCACCTTGTATTTGATTGAGGAATGGGCCTTTCTGCGAATGCTTTGTATGTGCTGCTGAAAAGCTGACTACCTTCTGCTCCCCCTTGCCACCGTTACTCAAGTTGAGGCTAAGTGCAAAATAACATGACAATATGTATTTCCGTTTGAATTACAATGTTTTGTCCTGCCATGTCAACTTTTTCATTTTGTTCAGTAATAATGAACATGTCACGGATTTCATATACTTTCGTGCACGCATATTAGTTCGTGCTTTTTTTGGTAGGGCTGTCACTAGAAGAATCTTTGCTTTTTATTCTATTTTTAGGTATTTTGCGTGTCTTAGTTTTCGCCATTGCCAGTGAATCTTCGCTTTCTTTAGTTGTCATGACTACAGTCGAACCCACTTATAACGATACCCGTTTTAACAATATATGGGTTATAACAACGAGAAGCTGCTGCACCGTCAACTTTGGTATGTTTTGCATGGTGCAATAAGCCGCTTACTACAATGTCCCGAAGCCGCATTATCAGTTATAATGATGAAGTCTGGCTGCTTGGTGTCCGAGCTGAAAAGTAGTGAAATGCGAAATCCTTGAAAAGGCAAAAGAAAATGAGAAATTCGAGCCTTCATACAATGGCCCGCTGCTCGAACTGGCTCGAACGGCCGCCGCGCGCTCATTGTCCACCCATAGAGAAAGAAATTTCAACAAGAGCGGACACTCCCGTAGAGCCCAGCGGCCGAATTGACTGTAGCGCACCAAGCGGATGTTGTTGACTCCTCCCGGTTTCGGTTTTGGGCGCGCGCGTTTTGAACACCAGTTGGTACACGCCACGCCGGCTCCGCTGCTCGGCGCGGCATTCATTTTTTTCGCTTCTGCTAAACCTCGCGTGGCCTTAGCGTGGAATCGTTTCATTATTAAGTAGAAATGATTGCGATTGACCTTTAAAAGACTGCGCCGAATCTGTCAGCTGCAATTTCATAAAGAAAACGAAAGACGTCTTCTGAAATGATGAAATGTTTATTTTGCTCTATATAAATGCTCGTTCCGCGCTTCTTCTGTATTCATCCAAAGTTGTGGCACCAGGTAAGCAGCAGTCGTTGCCGTACGATGCTCCACCGGATTCCATCAGCTGAAAGAAAGTAAATTACAAGCATGTATCATTTCAGTATATTGACCTAACAGGAGTATTGCGTGTAGAGGCGAAACGTGCATAAGTGGTGAATGAGTGGCATATTACAGATGAATTCACTTTTAGGTACATTTCGCAGCAAAGCCTCCTCCCAAACTATGCCATAAAATCTGAGCATACGATTTTCAAGCACCCCTCCTTTCCCGGGCATTATTTCCTGCACTTTAAGTGCACAAATACGCGGGTGACTGCGCGTTTCCCAAGCAACTTGGCCTTAGTCGACACGATGGTACGCCAAGTACACAAAGGTGGCTACAACACAGGCTCAGCCAGACCATGTTACACGCTCGCATAATGCCTTCTAATCGCACTCAAGTCAGACTCGTGGGTGCAAAGCCTGTTTTCAGTCACTCAGAATACATAAATGTCATGTTCTTGAGCTCCTTCGTATTATCTTTTACGCGTCCTGCCGGCGCATGCAACACTCCCGTGTTATCACTCTCGGCAATCGCTCGTCGCGTTTTCGAGAAGCGCGAGTACCGAAATAAGGTATATGTTGTTGCAGGGCTATAAAATGCGTCACAAACTTGTCCCACTAAAATTCAGTACCCGCAAAACTAACTCACTGTGGCCGCGGCCGCGGCTTGCTTTTTTGCTAACAGCTTCACAACCCCAGGCGCGGCGAGCAAGCCTCGAGATATCCCAAAAAGTTACCAAATAAATTACAATACTTTTTCGGGTCAGAGAATGCGTCACGAACTTCTACCAGTAAGATTCAGTACACGCAAAACTAATGGCGGCACACAGCCGAGCTGCTTTCCGCTAACTGCGTCAATTAGCCGGGCGCGGCAACCGTGCTTCTAAACTACCCCAAATATAACGACGTTAGTTACAATAATGTTGGGGGCCACAGAATGCGGCAAAACTTGTCTGTCTTAGGCGCTACGACGTAGTACACGCATATACACGCGCAAATGCGTCACACAGCCGAGCCGGTTTTCGCTTACTGCGTCAATAAGCCGGGCGCGGCAAGCGTGCCTAAAAACTACCGAAATAAGTTAGAGTAATATTGGGGCTCATAGAAAGCGTCGCAAACATCTCCCAGAACGAGGCATTAACTCAATTTAACTGCGCCAGGACGGCGGTGCTGTTTTTCGCTTACTGCGCCACTCCAACTAAGCCTAAATGTGATTAAAATGAGCCGCACACTGTCAAACACAATTTCTCACCTTGCCGTAGTCCAGTAGTGCAGCGGTGCCGTGTCGAAATGCAGACGACACGCAAGAGAAGCATAGAGAAGGCCGGGAGCCCAATAAAATACGCTGTATCCAAAACAAACGGGTCGCCGAGCACGCGAGCTTCGCACGTACGACCGTCCTCGCTCACTCCTGCGGCTTGTCTGGCGCATGACGTATGCACGCGCGTCTGGCGTGCCGCTAGCTTGTTGCTAGGCAACGCAACAAAAAGTTGCAAACTATAAGTTCATTTACACGCAAAACTTTTTCAGTTTTAGTGGGAAGGAATAAAAAAAATAAAACGTTGTCTGGAAGTTTATTTCACGTTCTTTTTTTTCTGATGCTCGCGTCAACTAACGGATGTTGTTGAAACTAGGCGTGACGTGTTTCCTGTTGCCAGTTTTTGAAGAGTGTCCCCTCTTGTTGAATTTCTTTCTCTATGGTCCACCCTTCTCCGCGCGCCTCTCTTCCGTCGCCCTTCCACCCCTCCGAACACTAATGGGCTGCTCTCATATCTCTATGCCGCACCACCCTCCGAATCACGAATGGACTGTGCGAACTGCGCTGCTTGCATCTTGGTCACTGGCTCCTCACTCAGCGTAGTTCTGCAAACAGCGTAATGGCACGTGTTCGTCTTTGTCGGTTGTGTCGAAATCGTTCCCGGCTACGTGGTTTCTCAGCCTCTCTTGACTCGCCGCCGAAAGGGAAGATCACTGACCCACCCGCTGATAATCGGCAATGCACGACGAGGTTGTCGGTAAAAAGAAAGCGCACAGCTATAGATTTGGAAACTAAGTACTAAGTGCTTCTAACTAATGATGCGATCGTCGCGAACGTGCTTGCATCGGATAGCGATGGCGACGATGGCAGCGATGACACGGCAGGGTAGGCAGCCTCAACGTTGTCCTCACAGGAGGCCCGGCAGATGATTCAGTCCTTCTGGGGCTTCGTTTTCGCGAGGAACCTTCCGCTGCACTACATGAAGTACCTGGACACCTTGGAAAAGGATGTCGGCAAAGCTGACGGTCATAGGGCTTTCTCGTGCAATTCAGTGCGACGTACCTGGAGAGACGCTTGTGGCGATCTCGCCTCAGTGTTTCCTCCGGAATTCTCAAGCTGAGAGGCGATGACGGCAACCGCCTCGCATATATTAAAAGGCCCCTTCTGGGGCCACCAAAGCGCTGCCTCGGCGGTGCTCGCATATCGCTTGCCACCCGTGACCCCTCTTTGCAGTTATAGCAGAGCAATTCTTTAACGCCGATGGCGGTGGCTTGCTACTGGGAATCGAAGCACCCAGGAAGCAGTTAAATGAGTGAACACAATCAGCAGGCGGATGGAGGACGGTGGTTTGGAGGGGCAGCGGCCTCCCCGCCATTATAGTTTTCTCCCATCATCTCTGCTATCCCCCTATGTTGGTATTTTTCATGCAACCCAGTGTGAAGAATTGTCGGTTATAACAATGGAATTTTCGTCGCGTTTGAATATTGTTATAGGTGAGTTCAACTCTATGTCATTGACGTCGTCCAGATTTGTGCAATATCTCCGTACGTATATCAGTTCTTCTATATTTTCGTCTTTAGGGCATTATACAAAAATCTCTTTTTATAAGTGTGTACATAAAACGGCCTTCGCATTTGCTTGCGTTTTCTTTTCTTTTCTTATTCTTTCACTGTCTGTGAACTTTTGAGTTTGGTAGTCATGTAAAGGCATGAAGCTTTCACTTTTGTTCATTTTCTGAGCGGGTATCATAGCAAGTTATAAAAATTAAATTATGGAGTTTTACGTGCCTGTCACGATCCGCCCGGGTTCGCGAACGACGGAGGGCTCGAGGCACCCTCCGTTAGACAGGCGCTCCATAGCGTGGGGGTGATGACGATGACTGACCGCCGAGCAGCTGTGCTCGGCGATGTTTATCTGGTGCGGTGAACAATGTTACCCACTAAGCCTGGCAGGCGACCGAGTCTGGCGCGCTAACGAAGATTATGCCCCTTACCCCAAGTTTATTTACTCCGGCGGCCTCCTTGGTCGAGTACTCCGCCTGGGCACGGTGTTGACGGGCCGGGTGTGGCAACGCTGGGTACTCCCTAAACCAACCTCACTCCGTCCGGAGAATCCGCAGTGGCCAGCCTTGAGACTGGTGCCGGACTTGACACCGGCCTAACAGGTGCCGCACCACTGGCCACGCTTGCCGCCTCCGAGGTGGGCGGTGCTTCGCTGGAAGCCACCGATGTTGTCGCTGGGCCTCCTGCGGGCTGGAACTCTGATGTGGCAGTCCAGGCTGCAAACCAGGTCCCCAGGCGAGACCTAACAGGGTCGGCGTGCCAGTGCCATGTAGTCTTGTCTGGCATGCAGACGAGCAGCGATGAGGCGCTGGCAGGAGACGCCACCTGTCCAGCTCACCAGGGTGGGCCAGGACGGAAGTTCCTGGTGAACACTGGAGCTCCCGACTCCGGCAAAGGCCCGCGACGGCACCCCCCATCAGCAGCCAGCTTCTGCTTCAGCTGCTTTAGGAGCGGTGTGGATCGGAGGTCCATATGCATGACGTCAAGGGTATCTTGAAATTCCAACCCAGCAGGAGCTCACAGGGGGCCCGGCCAGTGACATCGTGGAGCGTGGTCCAGTACTGAAACAGTTCCCGGGCAACCTGCGTCCGGAAATCCCCAAACTGGCTCTTCTTGAGCTTGTCCTTGATCGTTTGTACCACCCACTCGGCTGCACTGTTTGAAGCAGGGCAGTACGGCGGAACCATCATCCAGCAGATTCCGTTCTTCGTCAGCCAGGCCAGGTACTCTGTGCAGGTGAAAGCAGGTCCATTATTTGACATGATGACGTCTGGCAACTCCTAGGTGGCGAAGACCTGTCGCAGCGCCGAAATGGTCGCGCCTGCTGATAGAGTGGTCACAGGTATAACTTCCACCCACTTCGAAAAGGCGTCCACCACCACCAGGAAGTAATGGCCCTTGAAGGGCCCCCCAAAATCCACATGCAGGCGGGACCACTGTCTCTGTGAATATGGCCAGGGGGTGATTCCCACATACCGTGAGGCCCGCTGATGATCCTGGCAGACTTGGCAGCTATGTACCATGCGTGCGATGTCCTAGTCCAGGCCAGGCCACCGAACGTGGGACCGGGCCACCATTTCGGGCTTTTCCACGCCAGGACGACCCGCGTGCAGCATCTGCAGGATCCCCACCCTGTGACCCCATAGCAGGCCGCCCTGCTTCAGGCTCAGCTCGGTGGTCTTGCGACTATAGGCCCGCTGAAACGATTCCTCTCCATGTGACGCTGCCTTGACCACCTGAGATCGGACTGAGTCTCGGCTGGTCACTTGCGAGACCACAGATCTGGGCAATACTCCGGGTACGCGTGCTCCAGCATGAACACTTCAGAAGATTCTGGAACAGCAGCAGGCACCTCTGGCAGGAGCAGGCAGCTCAGGGCATCAGCAGCTCCCAGGTCTTTTCTCGGACGGTAAAGCAGCTGGTAAATGTAAGCTGCCAGCCCTAAGGTGGGGCTAGGCCAGCCTGGGAAATGACATGTCCCAAGTTAGGAACACTGGGGGCCAGAAAAAATGCAATTTTCCAGCATGAGCTTGCAACCGGCGTCCTGCAGTCGTGCCAGGGCATTGTGCAGGTTATGCAGGTAGTCCTCGTCGTCGCTGCCAGTAACCAGGATGTCATCCAAGTACACTGCCAGGTGCATCATTCCCCTGATGACGTTGCCCAACTCCCTTTGAAGAATGGTCAGGGGTGAGGCCACGCCAAACGGCAAGCGCGTGTAATGGAAAATAAGAGGCCCAAAGTTGTCGATTTTGCAGCATATTTCCGGGAGGCATACTGAAGCAGCAGGTGCTGGTAAGCATCTCTGAGGTCGAGCTTGGTGAACTTCTGCTATAGTGATGGGTGATGCAAAGGTAGACGTGGACGGTCGGATAACATCAGCGTCGAGCATGTACTGCAGTTATTCCTTGAGCCATATCTTCTGATCTCGCGACATGTTGTAAGGCTTGCGTTTCACAACTGTTGTATCTCGAATCAAGAACGCCACTTCAAACTTGGATGTAGCCTTAGGGTAACCTCCTACGCAGAGGAGCTCCGGGTACATCCTGGTGAGGTCATTGGCTGTAGTGGGCTTCCGAAGGCTTTCACTAAATAAGAACGGTGATAACTGGCGATCATCTTGAGCAGTAACTTGGCCATCCAAATCAAGGTTTAGATGGAGCTCTTGCATTACTGGCCGTGACAAAATGATTTGGTATTTTAATTTACTCCAAGGAGGACTAACGCTCTGGTTTTGATAATCTTGCTCTGACACATGACGATTATTTCCGCCCATTGATTGTGCACCTAATTTTTGCCATCGTATCCACATACATTGACTCAAAAATCGTTCACTGGGTTCATGTCCGGAATATGCTTCTTGCTCACAACGGTGACGGAAGCTCCACTGTCAACCAACGCACCGCGCCAACTACTTTTTCATCACCCGCCGTGGTTGCTCAGTGGCTATGGTGTTGGGCTCCTGAGCACGAGGTCGCGGGATCAAATCCCGGCCACGGCGGCCGCATTCCGATGGCGACGAGCTGCGAAAAGAACCGCGTATTTAGGTGCAAGTTCAAGAACCCAGGTGGTCGGAATTTCCGGAGTCCTCCACTGTGGCATGCCTCATAATCAGAAAGTGGTTTTGGCGCATGCACCGGAACATGAAGCAAGTTGGTGCGCTCTACAAGAAATATATTTTATTGTGGTCACAGTCAATTTTATTCAGAGATGTGTGTAGCTGCTTTTGTGCTCCCCTCTGGATATGCGACTTGTCTATTCGGTGGGGCCATTTCATCTTGGGATTTTCCATTATAATAACTTCTCACAGGTTGCTCAGCATTATAACAGAGCTCTTTTGTATTCTGTAGTAACTCTTCTGTGTTTTTTGACTTTCGAAGCTAAACACGAACAGCATGTCTTCGGGAAGTCCCAGCATAATGAGTGCGACCATTGCAACTTGGGATAGAACAATGTCAGCTAAATGCAGCAGTCTCCATTTCTCAAAGAAATAATCAAGAACCAGCCCAAAATTTTATTTGTAAGACATAACTTTATCCCAGCTATGAAGCTTGTTCTCACCGAATAGAAATAAAAAGCTGTTTCCACTGGTCCCTTGGCCGTTCACCTTTTTCAGAAGCTCGAAGCTCGTGCTAAATCTTTGCACTACATCCCTAGTACAGTGCATGTTCATAACTTTGTCTTTATCCGCCAGTAATTTCAATTCCTGTTACATGCGTATTTGCAAAAATCAAGCCATTCCTGGGCACTTGCTGTGTATGTCTAGTAGTAGGCCTCCAGCCTGACAAGATGCATGGGTGTCTTCCTCATTTCATGAAAGTTTGCTTGCAACAAACAAATCAAATTGCTGGTTTTTAGCTTCTTGCAACTTCATTATATCATGCATCAGTGCACTTGCACTTTGGTCCTCTAAATCGCAGTTACGAGAGGTTACTTTCGTTTTCCTGAAGACGGGATTTGCTGTGGTGGAACCGTGAAGCTCGCAAGAACGCATGACGTCTGCGTCATGCTGGGACGCACTCATGGCAATCTTGAATGCACCCGCCAGCGTTCTACTTCTGTAGACAAGTTGCAGCAGTAAGAGTTCAATATGACTAGTGCTCACCGAAACAAGACCGCTCTTCGCCGTAGACACACCCTGCAACGTTCACCGGCTTATCACGGGAAACTGTAACGTCGGTGCACATGGTCAATAGAAAGTTGGTGCGGCTCAGGCGAGTAGCACAAGGTTCCATATGCGATTGCGCCAGCGCAAGGTGGCAGCACTGTTTCTTTGAGCTCCTCCCAGCCCCCCACTTTTTCGTCTTCAGAATCACCTTTCTCGCTTCTTCTGCGGCTATGTTACACTACTAGGGCTGACAACAACAATCTAGAATGACTTCGCAGTTGGCGCAGCCGCGATGCGCTATGGGTCACCAATGAGCGTTACTGGCCAGTTTTTCGGCACCAAGCAAGGCAATCCACCAGCGGCCGTGCAGCTCTTAGGCAACATTACTGGCTTGACTAGCTTCGACTTACACCCCCACGTATCGCCCGCGTGTAACCTGTGGTTAGTTTCCCAACAATGGACACCACCACACAAGTCTTTCTGCGGCATGGCTATGTGCATAGTGGACGCTGATAGTCTAGAAGAAGTTGTTGGGCGAGTTGGCAGATATTAGCGAACATCGTTTAACTGCGCGAACAAACGAACCACAAAGACAGCAAGGGACATGGACGGGCGCAGACTTGCAACTAAAGTTTATTCCACAAGGTACACATATAAATACACACCCGACATACACCACTGCGCGTGCGCGAAAAAAGGCAAGGTAAAAGAAAAGTAAAACCTTGTATAAGCAAAACGCGACCTACCTACGCTCGTCAATAAACCTAATCTCACTGTTATGTAAATAAACTGAGGTGTCACTGACACATTGTTGTCCCTTCTTTTTAATATGGTACGCCTCGAGTAGCTCTCTGGCTCGACTATCTCGGCAGCGGCACAAAATCTTTGTTTCCTTCATGATCGGCTTGCACGTGCACGCCAGGCAGTGGACAGGCAGGTGCCCATTCGTTTTATTTCTAATAGACAATTCGTGCTCACGCAAGCGCACATTCACACACCTTCTTGTTTGGCCTATGTAAACTTTGCCGCATGATAGAGGTATCTGATATACTACTCCAACACTGCAAACTACGCGGGAAATGGAGTGCTTTGTTCCGCACCCTTGGAGGTTATATTTACTTCTTTCTATGAGCGAGCATGGCCCAGCGAGCTTGCCGGGAGCCGCAAACGCTATCTCAACTCCATACCGTTTCACAATTAACCTTCTTTAAGTTGTGGGAAGTCTTGTGAACAGAAGGCACAACTGTTTCTTATTTTTGCTCTCTCTGGCGTCTTCAGCAACATTGCCTTCCGTCTTTATCTTCTTATGCACTGCCTCCACTACTGCTGAAATGACTTATTGCGGGAAACCGGCCTCTTCCAGCCTTACAATCTGCCTGTCAAAGCTTTCCTGTTTTTTGTGCATGCAGAACTTTCATAAGGCTGATATGATACACTAGTTGGCTATTGCCCGCTTTACCGTTTTCGAATGAGCCGAATCGTAGGGCAACAATTTCTACACATTTGTACTACACATCGTAGGGTCACTCGTAGGGCAACAATTTCTACATTTGTACTACAAATTTTTCAGCGCCTTGGCAAAGGTTTAACATTCACACGTGAACTAACAAATGATAATAATATTCAGTTTTTAGACAACGCTATAAGCTTCTGTGACGGCCATGTGTGCTGGAAATATAACCCAAGGTCCCCAAAAAAATTGTTGCCCTACGATTCGGCTCATTCGAAAACGGTAAAGCGGGCAATAGCCACCCAGTGTATCATATCAGCCTTAAGAAAGTCCTGCATGCACAAAATACAGGAAAGCTTTGACAGGCAGATTGTAAGGCTGGAAGAAGCCGGTTTCCCACAATCAGTCATTTCAGCAGTAGTGGAGGCAGTGCTTAAGAAGACAAAGACGGAAGGCAATGTCGCTGAAGACGCCAGAGAGCGCAAAAATAAGAAACGTACAGTTGTGCCTTATGTTCACAAGACTTCCCACAACTTAAAGAAGGTTGTGAAACGGTATGGAGTTGAGATAGCGTTCGCGGCTCCTGGCAAGCTCGCTGGGCTATGCTCGCGCATAGAAAGAAGTAAAAATACCTTCCAAGGGTGTGGAACAAAGCACTCCATTTCCCACGTAGATTGCAGTGTTGGAGTAGTACATCAGATACCTCTATCATGCGGCAAAGTTTACATAGGCCAAACAGGAAGGTGTGTGAATGTGCGCTTGCGTGAGCATGAATTGTCTATTAGGAATAAAATGAATGGGCACCTGCCTGTCCACTGGCTGGCGTGCACGTGCAAACCGATTATGAAGGAAGTGAAGATTTTGTGCCGCTGCCGAGATAGCCGAGCCAGAGAGCTACTCGAAGCGTACCATATTAGAAGGAAGGGACAAGAATGTGTCAGTGAAACCTCAGTTTATTTACACAACAGTGAGATGAGGTTTATTGACGAGCGTAGATAGGTCGCGTTTTGCTTATACAATGTTTTACTTTCCTTTTATCTTGCCTTTTTCGCGCACGCGCAGTAGTGTATGTCGGGGGCGTACTTATATGTGGACGTCGTGGAATAAAGTTTAGTTGCAAGTCTGCGCCCGTCCATGTCCCTTGCTGTCTTTGTGGTTCATTTGTTCGCGCAGTTAAACAATGTACGCTGATCGTCGCAGCACTGGTGGTGGCCTTGCGCATAACACTCGGGAAAGGAACCAGCCGTGCGTCGTAGTTTTCTGCGTCGGCAATCGTTCTTCTCTTTCTTATTCACGTTTTCAGACCAAATAAGCAACAATCTACGCAGATGTGGGATGCTCAAAGCTTCAAGGAATGTCGAAAAATTGTGGCACGGCGGGCGGCTAAAATACCGGAAAAAACGTCCCGGCGATACGGTTCTAATCATTCTCCGCAAAGCCACATCAGCGGGAGCAACGGTAGCAATGGATCGCCGCCGTTCAGCGGGAAATTTTGTTGTCGTCCTTTCCTTTGTCGTATCGGGGTTTTTCCCGTTCGATCATATTTAGACGGCTAAGCGAGGAAGTTGGTCTTCAGTGCAGCATGCGGTTTAAAGGCATATCGCTAAAGTTCTGAATGCCGGTTGCCACTTCTTTACCGCGTTGTGCTAATTAGGCAGCACGACTGCACGAGTGCATTGTGTTGTGTTAAAGCTACTGAAGCTTGCAATAACTAGAATTGTTCGTTTTATGCGGCCCGGTAAATCCTCGCACCAGCTGTCACGCACTTCATGCTTCTGCATCTATGCTTTGCGTGACTTCGTGCATGTTGAACTATTGATCGTTGCTGCATGCATAACTGCTGTTGTTTTATGTGCGAGGTGGTCACCCGGCCTTGTTTGAAAAGGGTCTAAATCACGCTGTGCATTATCAGAATGATACCATGTTAACTCCTTCTTTAGCAGCTTTATCTTTGAGTCCGAGGGAATCTTTGATATTGCGTTTTTTTGAGAAATGTGTCTAGAAAATAGGTAGTTTATGGCCAGAATTGCTAATAGTTCCTGCATATGATATTTTTGTTCCATTTCCGCTGAAAATGTGCCGTCACGTTTGGGAAGTCATCACAGCTCAATGCTGTCTGAGCAGACTTGCCACGCCGAGTGATTTGTTTGGTCCACAACGTTGTCCCTTTTTCCACGTGAATTTTGTACTCAACTGAATTCTTTCTTATTATGCTTACAGCGCAGAGCACTAAACCTGGCATTGCCGCCAGTGCCCATCTAATTTGAGTGGCGCTGCTCTGCCTTTCAATATTTCATGTGGCATCCCGCTCTACGAACATTTAACAAAGTCCTGAAAAGTTGGTCAGACTTTACCTTTGTATGTCTCAAACCAGCTCCCTTAAGGAATTTAAAATTGCAAAAACTGCAGTGGGAACAGCAGTTCATCAGCGCATGCATCAGAATTGAACCGGCGGTACAGCGCTAACACATGCTCTTATTAGCCCGTGCGTATGCTGACTTCATTGTCTAGTGTACACGTTTCCATCAATAAATTCGCAATTGCTCTTGTTGAGGCAACTGACTGCACTTATTCGGTGACGTCACATGTATTCATCGGCAGAAAGGTCACAACGGCATGTGCAGACATTTCACCGTGCAGATTTGTTTCAGATGCAAGGCTGCACTCACGACAGGTGCTTATTATTGAGGTACAGAAGCAGCATTACGGCAAGGGTAGAACTTAAAAAAAAGAGCGATCGAGACATCGCATTACTCAACAAAATTCATCGGCTAGTTAACATGAGCTCCACTTCGTGTAAATGGGGTTCATGGCGTTTGTCTGCGGGACGCACCTGGCACGTATGTGGACCGGTTTGTCCCAAACACAGGTAACATCGTGTTCATGCCCGCTCCTACAAAGGCCACCGTCTTCAATATAGTTGTCAACGCAAAAGAAGAAGTCTGGCACCCGAACAAAGGAGAAATCGCAGCCGCGAACTTCAGCAATCCTTGCTGCAAAGGGTTGTCGTCTGCTACTGCTCCCGTGCGTACTGTTGGAAGCGCCCGCTAAGTGGCTATCAGTGGCGCCTCTATTGGCGGTGCACTACGCGTATAACAAGCCACCGTTGACTTCTTCCTATGAAGGCTTTTTTTTGTTTGGTTTCGCATTCAGAGAAAGCCTTGAAGGATGACATTCGTGGCAAAGAAGAGGCAGTGTCGTTCGACCGCATGAAACCAGCCTATCTTCAACATTAACGCTTTATTATTTCCTCCATTCATGCCTAAGCCCCCGACATTCTCCTAGGGGAGCCCATGTAGTGACTGTCCGTCACTTCGTCGTCCCCGCTTCTCGAACATCCAGTTTGCCTCGGGGACTCCCTGAAAAGGGAGGTACCCTAACGCCGGTTCCTCAGGACCGTTAATAAAGTTCTTTGTCTGTCTGTCTGTCTGCCTCACCGTGGGGGTCATTGCCCCTTGCTCCGGAAATCCAGTTATCTCGCCATGAAAACACATTGTGGGGCTGGTTGGTGCATAGCTTTCAAAAGATGAAGCGCCTAGAGTCACAGCACACTAAGCGCCTTGTCCTGTCTTTGTTCCTTCTTAGTGGGATGTCACTGTTGGCACTTCATCTTTTGAAAGGACTGCCTCGCGATGCGGGTCGGTCATTGCCCCCTGCTCTTTCTTAGAACTGAAGCGGCTGCCCGACTTGGGTGCCACGACAGCCATTCGGCAAACCTGCTTTTACTTTTGAATAAAGCCACTCGACTCTCCGCTCTCAAGCTGTCAAAACACGTATTCCTTGCCACTGCTAATCCGAGCTCCCAACACGTTCGTATAAGTAGCGAAGCGCCGATTGGTTCCGAGATCGTGCATACATCTTCTGACAACTTTCGAAGCTGTCAACTACTGCAATCGCACATAGAAGTTCGCAGATTGACAGAAAGTTTGGAACTGCATATGCAAACTCGTGAATCTGTGTGAATGAACACGTGTATGTGATACGATCTGCATGCCTTCCAGTGGCTAGTCAGTCCTATAGCTTTTCACATAGGCACTGCTTTAATCACGGCTCCCTTTGTCGGCGTCGGGTATAAGAATTGTTTCAAATGGAGATGTTGACCCAGGAAAGCCTTGCACAAAGGCAGGCGTGCCTCATGATCGGATTGTGGTTTTGCCGCGTAAAAACTGAATTGAATTTTCTTCTGTCCCGAAACCAACTGAGCGCCGAGGTAACGCTGCGTGCAATGCACTGATCTCAGCCGAGTATTCAACCAAATATATGAAAAATATACTTGTAGATAATCTAGTCGCGAACTGAATTATTTGAATGCTCACAATTCTATTCGTATAGTTGTGTACAGTCAACGTCCCATTTTTCGGACTCTGCAGGGGCCTCGAAAACATCCAAAAAATGAGGCAGTCCAAAAAAAAAACAAAAAAACGAGTACATGTCTTTTACTGCCCCCAAGTGCTCAAATCGCCACAGGCACGTCCGAAATATTTCTGAAGGCCTGCCGGTACACTTATTAGGTGTATCGGTGCTCGTAATGTGACAGGAGATGGCAGGAGCAGGCGTGTAATTTAAGGAATACTTACTGTGCACCGTGAGAATTGCCTCTTCTCACTTTTGATATGTTTCACCGCGTAAAACTTTTGTACTGGGGCGAAGCTCACTTTTGGGCGCTGGCATTATGCAACACGTCGTGCTTTCCGAGCTTCGAAGCCATTGGCGAGGATTACAAAAGCGGAGTCGGCGTCATTGTTAACAGTCGCAATTTTTTTCAATGTGTATCACGGCACCGAACAGCAAAACGCTTGGTAACTAACATCGAAGCAGCTAGCCCTAGCGTTGCCGTGGTGGCGGCTACAGCTGCCAGCGTATCTGCGTGCGAGAGCGCTTGTTTGAGGTGGTGACATAATCAAAATAGTTGTGGTGGTCGCTTCGTTGAATGCCATTTCGGTACTGTACTTTTGGACCGGCGGTCATGGAAAAATTCAGGAAACTCGGAGGTGAAGGGTTTTTGCGCCCAAAATTTCAGACGGTCTTCTACAATAACTGCAAGGGGTACCCTGGCGGTGCCGCGGAGTCCGAATTACCAGGCATGAACAAAAAATCGGTCGTTGACAGCAGCTGCATAGCCCTACTGAAAACATTTGCCGTAAAAACGCGAATATACAGCACTTTTGCGCAGTTGGCGCAAATGACACTTGAGTGGGTGTAGCCAGGGGCAGGCTAGTCTAATTGTAGCAAATGGCGCATTTTTACCACCACTGATTATGCTATCAAATGACGACAGCAAGTCCTCCACACTTCTGTTGTCAGTTCCCCTGAAGACCCCCAGATCTCTCTCGTACAGCACCCCGGAGCACATGACGGGTGGAGAGGGTGTAGACGGCGGGGGCGTGGTTGTGTCTCCAAGAATACTAGGTCAGTGCGTACGGGTGTGGAGTTCCAGAATGGAAGCTTGGTAGCTGATCGCAGCATCTCCACCAATTAACATGAGATTTATTTTCCGGAACAGGTGTCTAGAGCAGTTCAGTCGAGCAGCGCTCTTAACCGTAACTTCAGCGTCGTCTTATGTGAAGTGATCATGATTATGCTGCAGTTGGTGGTGTTCAGTAATCATCTTCACTTTGTGATGTTCGTCTCCAGAACATATCCATTATTTCGTTATATCTTGTTCTAATATAACAAGGTTCAAGATGGCGTTGAAAATCTGATATGCTTGCCCCTGCGTTCAGCGACTTTAGGATGCCTTTATCTGAGCTTTGTTTGCCAGCTCCATTCATTGTCCCTATCTTGTAACTGCGAAGCTGGAATCTAGTTTACCGCAAGTGTACTATTAAATATGAAGTGGTCCTCCAATGCAGGCTTGGGCAGTGCTGCGCGTGGGATTGGGTGACAAAAAACTGCTGGAATTTCCATACAAAACATGAACGGATTCGTTACAGTCGAAAGCACCTAAGTCTCCATGTTTGAGTTGGCACAGGAGCACGAGAAACGCGCTGCACAAACATGTACAGCACCAAAGGAATGCAAAGCATATGGGGGAGCTTGTATAACTGCAAACACAAAGCATGGTAGGACAAGCCGCCGGTTGCCAGGATACAAATTTACATAGTGCTTAGTCAACAACTGAGGAAACAATAAAAGATACCATCACGCCTCTGTTCTCGCAGTGCCCTTTTCAAATGTGAGGCCGCCTTGGATGCGGGCGAAGGTTATGCGGCGCAAAAGGCTGTGCAGTAATTTCTGCCGAGCTACTCAGGGGAAATGATAAAATGTCGCAACTAAACAAATGCATATTTTTCGGGTGATGCGGGAGTAATGGTGTATGCACAAACCACAAAGACCTTCATGTGTGCGACACATGCAACTGCCTACAAAAGGCATTGTGAGCAAAATGTGAAACATGATGTTTATGCAAATGCTCTGTAAGTGTTAGAGCACAAACCACAGGGCTACAGGAAACAAATTTCATGACGTTCATGGTGCCAAATGTTTAAAGGGAAGCTGAAGAGTCTGTCGAATTCAATAAGACGCTCATATACGGATGCGGGAACCTTATAAACCATGTAGGTAAAATTTGGGGTTTTTTTTCAATTAGGAGCGACGTAATCGTCGGTTGAAATTGCGCTGTAGCTCCGCCCCCCTTTGAGTGAGCGAGCGGAGCGGAGACCGGAAACCGCGGTGTTGTGACGTCAACTCTGCTTCGTTCCTTCGCAGCGTCCGCGACCGTGCCTGACCGCGCTTGTTTCTGCGTGCGTGCCATCGTAATCTGCTTCGATCGACCCTGCATTCCTTTGTTGGTGCGTCTGCGTGTATGTAGAGTGGTAGTCAACGTGCGTGGTAGTCAACATGAGTGGTAATCAACGTGAGTGGTAGTCAACAGATGAAGGTCACTACACGTACTGCATGAACCGGGAAGCTTTTCACGCGTTTAAACCGTCTTTGTAGATTCCCGACAGCTTTGGGCAGCGCACAAATGCCGACGATCGCATCCCCGCTTACGTTCCACGAGGAGGCATGCAGGAACACAACACTACAGTGGTTTGACCGGAAGCGAGCTCACTAGATCGGCGAAAGATCGGCGAGATCACTAGATCGCTTTGAAAAAAACATACTCACCAAAGAGCATTTCCAACACGAGGAGATCCCAAGACTTTGCTTTCGTTCGCGTCGAAAGCACTGCTCGCACCAGCATCGTTTGCTTCTTCGAGAGGCTGGCTCTTCACAATCGGCTCGTACATGTAGGGAGTAACGCCGAACTCCTCAGAAAAACGCAGTCTCTCTAAATTTTCCATTACCGTCTCAGAAAAACAGCACCGAACTACCTGGCACCGCGCTTCATGTGTAGCGGCAGCGGTCGGTTACTAGAGTTGACGTCACGAGGCGCACCGACCAATCACAGGCGGAAACGAGACGCGCGAGCTGGGCGTGTCCGCTGCTGCACTGTTCGTCGAAATAAAATATATTTGCGCTTTCTTTCGCTCAATTTCGATACGATATTCGAACTCGGAGGGTTGAAAACCATTATGTACAGATGTTCACTCATTTTTTCTGGAAAACCTTTCAGCTTCCCTTTAAGTCGACAAGTTTCCCAGCAACAGATATTATCAACTGCATTTACAAATCAGAGGTGACGGCAATACGCAATTTCCTACTGTGTCGAAATTATGCAGAGACAGCACTGTACAGCTGTGGCTTATGGGGTGAGCGAAGGGAGTGTAGCCCATACATCAATTAACTTTCTCAGAAATATTTAAGCCAAATTTAAGGGCACTACGATTATGCGAGAATATACGGTAGCCCACCACAAGCCCTTCATTCAGCTCAGCAGACAAATTCCACAACCCCAAAGCCGCAATGGTAGAATGCCGCCGCCGTGTCTGGGGAGAAACAGTCCGAGGTGAAAAAAAAAGTGCTTACCCAGGGTTATCTGTACACCTGGCTCGAGGTCGGGCTGCTTGTCGGTTGATTTCATTAATTTATTTCTGTCGTCCTCTTGCGGCTGCCATAGGGTCAGTATTCTGCGCACATCTCTGCTGCAAATGGGCCCATGGGGGCCACAGCCACTACTGCTTCATGATCCCTGAGAGGAGTAGGAATGGCATAAGGCACACAAGGACATGCTGAAAAATCTTTAGACAGATAATCAAATGTCCCTGTCGGGTAGCTGTCTTCTTAATGGGCAAATGCAGCAAATTTTGAGCTATGTAAAATGCCTAGTTTCCCATAATGGGGATGCACAGCAGCTATCATGGAAATTTGACGTTCGAAATACGAGTTGATGCATGAGAGAAAGCAAGCAAAAATACATATTTTCGGGAACCTAAGCTAAAAAAGTAAATGTGCAGCCATTTTTGCTTGCCAAAAATTACACCGAAAATTGAGAACAAGCGTGGTCGCAGGCATGATCTCCGCGATCAGCCAGTGAGCGCACCACGCTGGTAGTCTCGGAAGTCATGGTCTGGCTTACTAAATTTTTACATACAGCCAAACCTGTTTATAATAAACTAGACCCGCAAAGTTTGGTCATGACACCGTAGTTCGTCACATACGAAGTCATTATTTAAAAGGTGCAAGAACCGACACCGACGGTGGCCTTGGCAACTATGATTTGCCGTCACTGATTCAAAAATTAAATTTTTAGTATCTTCATTTGTAACTTCAATAACTTCAACGTGAATGCCTATCAACTGGCTTAGTATTCCATCTTAATGCAGTTCACTTCTGTCTTCTGCACTTTCCCATATCAAGCCGCAAGCTTCTGTTAAAAAAGTCGTCTAAAGAATGAGATGTGGCGCTGTGGCTGTCAAAACAGCCCCTGATTTCTTCTTATCACCTGCCATCTCACAACTACGAGTGCAGCTACGGCACTATTTTCTTAGAGAGCTTGTGATATAATTCTCCATCAATGGGACACAAGTGGATTCTCCATATGATAGTGAAGCATTCTAGTTGGTTTGAAGCAGAAACTATTGTGGCGTGCCGACATTTTGCAAGCACCCTGTAATTAGGGCTCCAGCATCAGCCACACACCGAGTGCCAAGAGCGATGAAGTTACGTTTCTTATGTTGGCTCGGTGGGAAAAGTAGAACACCATCAGGATCTTTTATCAACGACCTAAACACGGCGCCAAAAGCAACTAGAACTTTACATGGCAATAGAGCGTCGTTCCGCATTGTCATTGACTCAGGCTGCATGAATATCGACAGCAACGGCAAGATGGTAACACTTGAGCAGCTATTGGTTAACATCGATACAAATCGTCTAAATAGGTGCTGTCCACACGGTACCGCATGAAGAACTGCACAGATGCCACCATCCTGGCTCCCAAGATGGGAGGCGATGGCCACCATATGCTGTGCTGTACTTCCTCACACATTGCACGCTGGGAACACGCCTTGAAAGCATGGCTATCCCAGCATGGTTGAAAGCAAGTCACTTTTCTAGCGGCTTCTAAAATCCACTTGCGGCATTCGCTTAACTCCGCGGTCATATAACTTCTTGGTCATAACTCCGTGGTCAGAAAGAAAGAAAGAAAGAAAGAATCTTAAATGTTGACCAAATGAATCATTCCAACAGCCAAGTCACCACTCAAGGAAGTCGCCAGTAAACTGGAATGGTGGGCTAAAATTTGTTGCACTTAAGTTTACACTAAATAAAGATTTTGTAAACATTTTAAGAACATTTCTTAACCTAACACTAATCATTGAAGGAGTTCCTAGTGGGACTGTTCTTAAACGCCAACAAAATTCTATGCACCACGACTGTCTGAGAAACTTGTCAATTTTTGTGCTGAATCTTAGAAACCTTACCTAATGAAGCATACAATTTAATGACCTTTCCTTTTGATTAAACAGCTACTACTCATTAGTCAGACATTCTCAATATAGTTTCATATTTTCAAGGGATAACCTGAAGAGATGCATGCAAGGATTCTGTGGCCCAAGCTAATAAACACACAAGCACAAAAGTGTCTACACAAGCAGGACTACACACCCTTCACCACGGTCTTGCTGTTGCTCTTCTTGCGCTGGTGTTGCCGTGCAGACGCCACCACGGTTGTCGTCAGGCTCCTCCTGGACGGCGGGCAGAGTGGAGCTGCCACCAGTCGTGGGTCTGCCAGAGCTGGTGCTCAATGTGGCCACGCCCACCCAATGCTGGGACAAGCTGCTCAAACAGCTGCTGCCTCCACTGTTGCTGCTCAACTTGCCCTTCTTGCTACACTCCAGGATGGTGCTGGGAAGATTTGCGGTCCACCAGAAATGACTGGAGGCCTTCACGCAATCTTGCAATAAATGCGCAGTTGTTTACGTGTCTTGTTTGATTATGAAAAGCAGCACACGTCCAGAGACCCAAGTTGGCATCAAAGAGGATGATTAGAGCAGCACATGCCCCAATATTACATACCTAGTGAACCAACTTGGTCTAACAGTTTGTCCTGAAGTCTGTGACCTTAGCACACTGAAGTTGGTGGGAAACAGGTTAGGCACAAACATACAGACATACTGCAAAAGGGTGAAGTTTCTAAAGAACGCTAATCGCACTTAAAATATTCCAGCAGAACTCACATCACAATGACTGTTGACGTAAAGGCGATTAGCATTACTGCAATGTTAAGCAATAAACTCGCGCGGAAGTATTTGTTAAAAATGCAAGGAAAGAAAACTGGCAGTCCATAGGATACCTGGAGAATGAGGACACTCAATTGATTTGAGCGAGAACTTGCAGTAATCAAAATGTCCGATGTGTCAACACATATCGAGACTGAATAACCGAGTACAATTAAGAGCAAGAGTCTATTTCAGGTGTCATACGGCGCAATTTCAATCGCGGTAGAGCCAGGTTAGCTAATTTGCGTACCGTGGCAGCATGACCAGCTGAGCTGATCATGTCGTGCCAGCATCCATGTACGTCAGACGGTGTCATTTTGAGTGTCACATGGAGACCGCAGAACTCAGAGTACTACCTCACAAACTCACTTGCATAAAACTAAATTATCAACCATAAGATCCACGTGACTCTTGATAAGCTGCTTTGCACCCAAGTTCGGGCGCTCGTGCTCCAGATTTGACGTCCACTTTGTTAGCTGCAGCGCTGAGCACGTTGAGTGTAAGCTGCCATGGTCGCTAATGTTTTAGCTGGACCAGATGATTTAGCTTGTTTGGGTGAGTCTACAGTTGCGGCTGTCGCATATATATATATATATATATATATATATATATATTGTCACGTGGTGGTGACGTTGACGAACACAGTTGCAAATACTGTGCAAGGCACAACTAACTTTTATTGGGCGAACCTGTGCCCACAAAGACAGGCTACACTTATAGCACAACGATAGCGGCGAACACGGTCGGCGATCGTCGAAAATCTGATCAGTGGGTCCAGCGCGTTGCCTTTTATACAGCAGTCATCGAATGTTCCAGACTAATCGTTGGGGCCCGCGTGCCTTCCACAAAGTTCTACACCATTCGCGTCACGCGAGAAAATCAGATAACACAAGGTCAGGCGATAACAGACAGCGGAAAGAAGCATCGATAACTTTCCAGAAACTTCGGACACATGCAGGCGCGTCCTGCGCTATGCGATTACATTTGTTAGGCGGCGAAACGTGGTCGCCCGATAAAGATAAGTACACGTGTCAATACCCCCCTCTTAAAAAGCACCGACCCGATGCTGCAAACAAACGAAAGTAATAAACAAAAGCATGGTAGCACAGAAAAGAACAAAAAAAAATATAAGGAAGTTCGTCAGCGTCCGTAAAAGGGTTTAAGGCGCACCACGTGGACCACTTCAGATCGTGCGCGGCGCCGCTGTGAATGCGAAATGCCGTCTGGCACGACCTCATAGTCCAGTGCGCCAATACGTCGGATGACCTTGTAGGCTCCGAAATAGAGTCGCAGTAGTTTCTCAATGAGTCCTCGTTGCCGTTTGGGGTCCATACCCAAACACGGTCGCCGGGCTGGTACTCGACGAAGCGTCGTCGGAGGTTCTAGTGTCGGCTGTCGGTCCTCTGCTGGTTCTTGTTCCGCAGGCGGGCGAGCTGTCGGGGTTCTTCGGCGCGCTGTAGGTAGGTAGCGACGGCAACGTTCTCCTCGTCAGTGACGTGCGGCAGCATGGCGTCGGGCGTCGTCGTCGGGTTCCTGCCGTAGACCAGCTTCAACGGCGTGATCTGTGTTGTTTCTTGCACCGCCATGTTGTAAGCGAATGTTATGTACGGCAGGACGGCATCCCAGGCCTTGTGTTCGACGTCGACGTACATCTGTAGCATGTCGGCGAGGGTCTTATTCAGCCACTCCGTAAGACCATTCGTCTGCGGGTGGTAGGCCGTTGTCCTCCTGTGCCTTGTCTGACTGTATTTCAGAATGGCTTGGGTGAGCTCCTCTGTAAAGGCCGTTCCTCCGTCGGTGATGAGGACTTCTGGGGCGCCATGTGGCAGCAGCATGTTTTCGACAAAGAATTTCGCCACTTCGGCTGCGCTACCTTTCGGCAGTACTTTTGTTTCAGAGAAGCGGGTGAGGTAGTCCGTCGCCATGACGATCCACTTATTTCCGGTTATTCACGTCGGAAAGGGTCCCAGCAAGTCCATCCCGATCTGATGGAATGGTTGGCAAGGCAGCTTGATTGGCTGCAGTAATCCGGCTGGCCTTGTCGGCGGTGTCTTGCGTCGCTGACAGTCTCGGCATGTTCTGACATAACGGGCGACGTCGGCAGGCAGACGCGGCCATTAATACTTTTCTTGTATCCTCGATAGTGTCCGAGAAAATCCGAGGTGTCCAGCGGTCGGATCGTCATGTAGGGCGTACAATACTTCTGGATGAAGTCCTGACGGGACAACAAGAAGGTAATTGGCGCGGACTGGTAAGAAGTTCCTCTTCACGAGTAGATTGTTTTGAAGCGTGAAGGAAGATAATCCGTACTTAAATGCCCTGGGGACAACGTCGGTGTGCCCATCCAAATATTCGACGAGGCCTTTTAGCTCCGGGTCTGCCCGTTGCTGTTCAGCGAAGTCTTCCGCGCTTATCATTCCAAGGAAGGCATCATCATTGTCGTCATCTTGCGGCGGCGGCTCAATGGGCGCGCGTGATAGGCAATCGGCATCGGAGGGTTTTCGTCCGGACTTGTAGGTTACAGTGATGTCGTATTCTTGTAGTCTGAAGCTCCACCGCGGCAGTCGTCCTGAAGGATCCTTTATATTCGCCAGCCAACACAACGCGTGATGGTCACAGACGACTTTGAATGGCCTGCCATGAATATAAGGGCGAAATGTAGCTGTAGCCCAAACGATGGCGAGGCATTGCTTTTCGGTCGTAGAATAGTTGCCTTCCGCTTTTGACAGCGACCGGCTATAGCGTAAGCTATCACCTGTTCGACTCCGTTTCTTCTCTGGACTAGAACGGCACCGAGGCCTAGGCTACTAGCGTCAGTATGCATTTTTGTATCGGCGTACTCGTCGAAGTGCGCAAGTAGCGGCGGCGACTGCATGCATCGTTTGAGTTCTTCAAATGCGTCGGCATGCGGCGTTTCCCACTTGAACTCAACATCACATTTAGTTGGACGTGTCAACGGCTCGGCGATGCATGAAAAGTCCTTGACAAAGCGCCTGTAGTAGGCACACATGCCAAGGAATCTACGCACTGCCTTCTTGTTGATGGGTTGCGGGAACTGTGTGATGGCAGCTGTCTTTTGCGGGTGTGGACGGACGCCAGATTTGCTGATTACGTGGCCTAGGAACAGAAGCTCATCGTAAGCGGCGCGGCATTTTTCGGGCTTCAGAGTAAGCCATGCCGACTTGATGGCCTCTAGTACTGTCGCAAGCCGCTTGAGGTGATCGTCGAAATTTCCGGCGAAGACGACGATGTCATCCAAACAAACGAGACACGTCTGCCACTTCAATCCTGCTAACACCGTGTCCATGACGCGCTGGAACGTTGCAGGCGCCGAGCACAGTCCGAATGGCATAACCTTGAACTTGTAGAGGCCGTCTGGGGTTATGAAGGCTGTCTTTTCGCGATCTCTTTCGTCGACATCTATTTGCCAATAGCCAGACTTGAGGTCCATAGACGAGAAGTATTTAGCGTTGCAGAGCCGATCCAATGCGTCGTCTATCCGTGGGAGGGGGTATACGGCCTTCTTCGTGATCTTGTTCAGACGACGATAATCGACGCAGAAACGTAGGGTTCCATCCTTTTTCTTTACCAGGACAACAGGGGATGGCCAAGGGCTTTTCAACGGCTGGATGATGTTGTTGCGCAGCATCTCGTCGACTTGTTCTCTTATAGCTGCACGTTCTCGCGGCGAAACATGGTAAGGGCTGTGGCGGAGTGGTCGGGCGCACTCCTCGGTGATTATGCGATGCTTGGCGACTGGTGTTTGTCGAATCCTCGATGACGTCGAAAAGCAGCCTTTGTATCGTCGGAGCAGACTTCTGAGCTGCTGTTGCTTAATCACGGGGAGACTTGGATTAATGTCGTAGTCTGATTCGGGAACCATCGTCGTCGGGGTAGATGCGGCGGAATCCGAGAGGACAAACGCATTACTGGTTTCCAGAATTTCCTCGATGTACGCGATCGTCGTGCCCTTGTTGATGTGCTTGAACTCTTGGCTGAAGTTTGTCAGCAACACTTCAGTTTTCCCTCCATGCAGTCGAGCGATCCCTCTTGCGACGCAAATTTCACGGTCTAGCAGTAGACGTTGGTCGCCTTCGATGACGCCTTCAAAGTCAGCGGGTGTTTCGGTGCCGACCGAAATAACAATGCTCGAGCGAGGTGGGATCCTCACCTTATCTTCGAGAACACTCAAGGCGTGGTGACTACGAAAGCTCTCCGGCGGTATCGCTTGATCTTCCGACAGCGTTATCGATTTTCACTTTAGGTCTATGATTGCGCCGTGTTGGTTCAGGAAGTCCATGCCGAGAATGACGTCCCATGAACACTGTTTGAGGATAACGAAGGTGGCAGGGTAAGTCTCCGGTAATGAACAGTTATTCTTGCCGTGCAGATTCCAGTCGGCGTAATGAGGTGTCCTCCAGCGGTACGGATTTGGGGGCCCTCCCATGCAGTCTTAACCTTCTTCAACTGGGTGGCGATGTGTCCACTCATTACGGAGTAATCGGCCCCTGTGTCTACTAAGGCAGAGACTGCGTGGCCGTCGAGAAGTACGTCGAGGTCGGTGGTTCTTTGTCTGGCGTTGCAATTGGATCTTGGCGTCGGATCACGGCTGCGTCGCGTTGAACTGAAGCTGAAACGTCTCGTCGTCAAGCCGTATTTCGTCGGTGTAGTTTCGGCTTCCTGACTTCGTCGGGACGGCGGCGTGTCGTCATTAGGTCGTCGAGATGATTTCTTCGTCGTCTTCGTCGGCGCCGGAGGATCTTCATCCGTTCGACGAACAGCAACCACACCTCCATCGGTTGCTGCTTTTAGTTTTCCGGATATGGGCTCGCTGACCGGCCCCATGCTGGGCCAGTGTATGGTCGGCGCTGCGGCGTGAGGTAGCGGCCTGGTGATGGCGAACGCGACGGTCGTCGAGAGCTCCACTGAGTAGCGGCGACGTAGTCGGCGATATCGTGAGGGCGTTCACCTTGCTGCGGGCACGGAGCGTTGAAGGCGAAACCTCGCAGTCCCAGCTCCCGGTATGGGCATCGGCGATACAAATGGCCGGCTTCTCCGCAGTGGTAGTAGAGCGGGCGGTGGTCGTGGGCTCGCCAAATGTCCGTCTTCCTCGCGTAGGTGCGCTGGGCGACGGGTGGGCGTGCTGGCGGCGGCGGCGGCGGACGACGGAATGGCGTCGTTGCAGGGCCCTGGCGTGGTCGCGGAGAGGGACCTTGACGGCGTGCGACGGCGGCGTATGTCATTGCTTCTGGCTGAGGCTGCGGTAATTGTGGTTGCGGCTCGGGAACTCCAAACGATCGGTGCACCTCTTCTTTCACGATATCGGCGATTGAAGACACTTGGGGCTGCAACGAAGGCAGGACCTTGCGCAGTTCTTCGCGCACAATGGCCACGATGGTCCCCTGAAAGTCGTCGGAATCCAGTCCTTGGATGGCGTACTGCGGCGTGAGCCCCTGGCGGTTATGTTGCCGGGTGCGCATCTCCAGAGTTTTCTCGATCATCGATGCCTCTGCAGAAATCTCAGCTACTGTCTTCGGTGGGTTACGAATAAGTCCTGCGAAAAGTTCCTGCTTGACACCACGCATCAGGAAGCGGACTTTTTTCTCCTCTGACATTTCCGGGCCGGCATGCCGGAAAAGACGGGTCATATCCTCCGTGAAGATCGCGATCGTCTCGTTTGGCAGCTGCACTCTGGTTTCTAGTAGTG
Organism: Dermacentor albipictus; assembly: GCF_038994185.2. NCBI lineage: Eukaryota > Metazoa > Arthropoda > Arachnida > Ixodida > Ixodidae > Dermacentor > Dermacentor albipictus. The sequence continues at coordinate 251,561 of NW_027225643.1, read as the reverse complement.
CTTGGGCTCGCTCTTTTCGCACGACGCGTGTAAACGTTTGCAAGAAGCCGCTTCGGAACAGGACCCACGTCGTTAAGGTGGCCTCTCGATTCTCGAACCAGGTCCTGGCGGCGTCTTCCAGTGCGAAATAGACATGCCGCAGCTTGTCGTCGCTGTCCCAACTGTTGAACGTAGCGACCCTCTCATACGTCTCGAGTCAGGTTTCCAGGTCCTCGAATCTGCGGAACGTCGGAGGTTCCCTGGGCTGCTGCAGCATCATGGGGGACGCTGGGGCTGCCATTGGGGTTGCCTTGGGCACAATATTCTTGGTCTTCTCAGGTAGAAGTCCGTGCTCCGGGGGCAGGTGTTGAAGACGGCGGCTTGCTCGATGCTCCGGGACTACGTTGGCGTTCTTTTTGCGGTCCCGGCTTGGATCACTGCTTGTCGGGGGCATCCGGTATATGAACGAAAAGCACCTCCACCAGACGTCACGTGGTGGTGACGTTGAATCACACAGTAGCAAATAGTGTGAAAGACAAAACTAACTTTTATTGGGCGAACCTGTGTCCACAAAACCAGGCTACACTTATAGCACAGCGATAGCGGCGAACACGGTCGGTGATCGTCGAAAATCTAATCAGCGGGTCCAGCGCGTCGGCTTTTTTACAGCAGTCATCGAATGTTCCAGACTAATCATTGGGGCCCGCGTGCCTTCCACAAAGTTCGACACCATTCGCGTCACGCGATGAAATCAGATAACACAAGGTCCGGCGACAACAGACAGCGGAGAGAAGCATCGATAACTTTTCAGAAACTTCGTATACATAGCCCCGTTTACATGAATGCGACAGTGGCGCATCGCATTTCCAGGCGCATTTGGGAAAGGCGATGCGACGCCGTTTACATGTACCGCATTAACTCTCGCGAGAACGTAGCGCCACATGGTGTCGTATAAGGGAAGTGCAGCCGACTTCCGGTGCATCTGGTTTCCGGTAGTGAGCCGAGCGCACGTTGCTGGCTGGGTGCTGACTGAACGGGCCACCGCGAGCCTGACGCTTGTGCAAAATGCTTGGGAATGCAGCGTTGCGTCTCCACCTTGTGCTACTTTTGTCGGCATGGGTTAACTTTCACGTCATCCTGTACGCTGTCGCCTGCATGCAGCATCAGCAGTGACGTCGTCGGTTACGGTCGGCCCACATGAAAGCACTTTTGCGCGCAAGAGGGTTGGCGACGTGCTCTGCCGTCAACGATTTGGTTGTCATGCAAGGTGAGAACATCTTTAAAGGATCCTTTTAGACAGACAGTGTGCTATACTTCTTAATGGGAGCATGTAAGCCCTCTTGTAGTCCCAAAACGAAGCAGCGTACGAAGGCGAGTGGCGTTTGTTACGAAGTACTTTCGATTGTGATCGGCAACAATTGCCGCCACACGGTCCAGAAATTATGATTGAGTGAGTGAGTTTTAGCACAAATTCGCGATCGAAAACATCCATGTGACGCCAGGGATCAGTTTTGCGCCACCGAGTGTCAAAACTAGATGCAGCAGAGAGAAACGCCTGTCAAAGCTCCATGCAGCTGCGGTGGGGTCGGTGACGCGACAAGCGTCTGGTTGGGAGTTATGGCGGCGCGGTGGGCAAGCTGTGTGAACGACGCGAATTTCGGCGGCAGAAGAATTCCGTTCGCTGTAGCTGTAAACGCCGGATTCCCTAGTGTAGAAGCGCTTTCCTCCGCTGTCCGCGCTGTGGCTGGTACGCATGGCATGAAGCCTTTGAAGCGCTATGTAGAACATTATTGCGTGCGATACCCGAAACGGGACAAAAGCGATTGCTTTGCATCGAGTGCGAAAAGTACCGGATGCTTTCTTTCGTGGCCACCACCACGATGTTTGCATTTGTGCCGCCTGTACATGTATTGGAACAGACCAAAATAAATGCGTCAACTCTGGAACTTAGCGGTAAACATCAAGAATTCTTTATTCATATCACAACAGCTTCTGCCGTGGGATCAGCACGTTTTTCAGGCTTCAAAAGTTAATTTCACTGCTATCTCACATCGTCCCACAGCACACACATCACCCAGTGCTGTCTTCTGTTGCATTTCGTTGCACTACTCTTGCAATCAACATTTGACTCTTCACGTGGCATTTGTGTACATTTTAATAGGTATATATTTATGTGCTACATTGCATTAGCAGCTTTTTTAGAAATATTTCCTGGTTTCTCTCCTCTATTATAGGGTCTTTGCTGGGGAAAAAACGGAAGCAGAGAAGTGTCTGGATGAAGACTCGTTCTAATGACTGGTGGGACAGCATTGTGGCAACAGAGTTCACCGACGAGGACTGCAAAGCTAACTTTAGAATGAGCCTAGCTTCATTCAATGAACTTGTTTTACTTTTGGAACCATTCATGTCGCCAAAGACGTATTGTGTGCGACAACCACTACCAGTGCAAAAGAGAGTGGCTATTGCCCTTTTCAAAATGGCCAGCTGCAGCGAATACAGAGTGGTAGCAAATCAATTTGGTGTTCACAAAAGCAGCGTCAAAAATTGTGTTTACATGTTCTGCCAATCACTGGTACAGCATTACCTGAAGAAGTACATAAGCATACCTACTGCCACAGAAGCTGAAGCTATTGCCAGGAACTTCGAGGCAAGATGCCACCTCCCTCAAATATTTGGTGCAATCGACGGTACCCACATTCCTATCATGGCACCAAAGAAAGGATATCGTGACTTTGTGAACAGAAAAATGTGGACATCGTACAATGTGCAGGCTGTAGTAGACGACCGAGGGCGATGAGTTCCATTTCACAAAATATTCACCTTTCTTTTTCTCTTGGGGATTTTCTCCTAATGAACATGGGAGCCAGTGGCCTTTCCTCCCACGAGCTCGTTTGCTTGCCCCATAGTTCGTTATTCTTCTGTAGCAAGGACTGTATTAGCGATGGCCAATTAATGTCAGTAAATAGATTGCACACAGACAGTTCACTTGTAAGTTGTTGCAGAAGTGTCGTTGCTAGAAACAATATTCTTGCCATGTGTCTAATTATAATGCACATGTATGTTTCAGATTTCGCAGCGTTACCTGCAATGTCCCAGGAAGTGCACATGATGCGTCTGTGTTGAGGTTGTCGTCACTGTTCCAAAGGAGGGAGGAGCTGTTACCAAGACAAGAAATCGTGTTGAATGGCTGTTCAATCCCACTCATGCTATTGGGGGATCCTGCATATCCTGCTTTGTCTTGGATACTGAAGGGATACACCTCATCACAAGGAAGGCTCTCAAAGGAGCAGGAATCATTTAATGTGTACCACAGTAGCGGCCGCAATGTTGTGGAGCATGCCTTTGGAAGGCTAAAGGGGCGATGGAGAGTGCTACTGAAGCGTGCCGGCATAAACTACAAATTTATGCCGACAGTCATAGTAGCTGCATGCATTTTGCACAATTTTTGTGAAGGGAGAGGAGAGACAGTAAGTGATGCGTGGATTGGTGATGTTAGGCCATCTGAGGATGGGCTTTACCAGCAGCCTTCAACCAGACCTCTGCACACAAGCTCTGTTAGTGAAGTGCGGGATTTCCTCTGCGATTTCGTGGCTGAGAACTTTCCACTTCCGTCTGCATCGTGGTGAATTGTATCTTGTGAAGTTCTGAAGACAGGCAAATGAAACAGTTTGAAACACAGTTTTTCAAAGCAGTGTTTATTTGTCAAAAGCAGCTTCCTCATTTCACTGCTTGTTGGCAGCATTACTCTGGCTACTGCCTTGAGCCTGAGGCTGTTGTGAAGAAAATACATACACTCCTTATTGCTGCAGAGGCTGTCCAAATGAGAAAGTATGTGGCATCTGCGCAAATGGTGCTGCAGGCTGGGAAAATGCTGGCACAGGCTGCCTGGCCAATTGTGCTATCATCGCTTGTGTGCCTTGAAGGAATGATGATGTGATTCCCGTCATCACCTCTTTAAAATTCTCGTTTTCCTGTTGTAGCAGCTCCTTCTGCTGCTTAAACAGAAATTCATTCTGTTGTTCAAGAAGTGCGGCTGTCCTCCGGTGCTGCTCCTAAAGTAACTCGGACAGCGCTAAGGTGCTGGTCCTGGCCCGCTTTGCTGGTGGCATGGTAAAGCCAGTGGTTGCTGCAAGAAACAGTGCACAACAATAATCACCATAAACATAGGAAAACCTTCGTTTTTGGTCCCATACTGTTATATCACACGGGAAAAGCCATTTCAAATTGTTTCATCCAAAATAATAAATGAAGTAGATCCGACGCATTGATGTTACGAAAACCATTATGCAGGCAGCTGTCTACATAGCATTGTTTGGGATTGTGCAAAGTACAATTGAGGGAACCGATGTGTTTATGCAAGAAGAATTGCTATGTGGCTTATGCGAATGTGTGGGTTTGTAAAGACACCAGCAAGATGACGCCGCTGACGTTATTTCTACTTTGGTCGTTTGACGCGAGCTTACAAAATATTTGTTTCGTTCCACACAGGCACTGGACTAGCGTAGAAAAAAGGAAACATGGAGTGCAACATGACCAGCGGCTCCATGTTATGCCATCACATGTACATACACTAACATTCACTTGTCCTCTCTTCCCTATGTGCCTGTAGGGACTGCACTACTCCATTGCTAAGAACGCAGACTGTACCATTCAGAAAACACCACTTACGACTTGAGCTCATTTCAGACGTTTGGCTGCCACCAGGTGATTCCAGGCTGTCGAAACGGGAATACCTCTCGTCATCACTCTGACCTGAATTGAAAAAGATGGTAGGGTCACTGCATAACTCGCCGTTAAACATACATCTGCTCATTTCATTTATGTGTAAAACAACTCCTTTGCTCGCAGCATTTTCTCAATTTATTGCTCTGCTTTGCTACAAGCCTAATTCCTTCTTGTTTTGCTGTTTCTGTTTCCATCTACATAAATATTGTATGCATGCACACATATTGCTCTTGCTGCCTGACCGTTAGTGCCTGTTTTTAAACATGTGGCCCCTTTTAAGTTGCACAATAAAACACCAGTTTGCCAATGTTGCAAATGTCTTCAGTGTTTGCAATAAATGAAATCATGAAACTCGAGTTGCTTGTCTGAATGTGCAAGTGCCAAAAGATGGGAAATCACAATTTCATCAGGAGAATGCAGCTTTACTAGCTGTCGGTACTGGTTCACAGCACTGATTTGCACACTCGTTTCTAAAGTGAGCGGTCGCGAGCGTGTGGAAGTAGGTCGTGCGCTCGCTATCGCTCACACGCGCGCGCGCACACACGCACGCACACACACACACACACATATATATATATATATATATATATACATATTACAGCGTGTGTCCAGGAATTTAGCCTTGGCAGCCTTCGACTGGTCTTGCATTAGCTTAAAATGGGGTGCAGCTTTGAATAAAACTGGACGCCAGAGTGCCGAGCTGGGTGAGATGGACACTCGGGAGGAAAAAAAAAACGTTCCACTTGTTTTACCTGTGTTTTCCTCCTCGGCGACACTGGCAGCGTCACTGTCGTGACCATACTGATGGGCCTCCACCATGGGACGGTGGCACAGAATGGCGCTTAATTCTTTATACCACCTCCATTTAGATGGCGCTGCGCCGCTCAACATTTGTAGCTCTCTTTCCTGGCGAGAAAAGAATTTTTTTTTCAAAACATGACTGCGTGTCTGGCAAAGCATTTCAGAATATCAGTGAGCTCAGCAAGACAACTTACCTTGTATTTTCCTTTGAGATTTTTCCAACGGGTACGGAGTTGTTGCCAGCTCCGAACATATCCAATTAGGGCCATCTCTTCTTCAAACTTCATGAAATGGACTTGGTTCCTCTGGCGGCGTGAATCTAGGAGCTCACCGATGATATTATGCCAAGGAAAGCAGTCGTTTCCTCTGCGGAGAAATGTGTACGCGTAGAGCACGCTGTAGCGGGCGAAGTTGCCATGGGGGACGCCATTTTGCTTCTGCTTCGGGCGTTGCTGTCTCGCAGCTTCACCAGCGCGGCAGTCCCGCAGCTAATTCCTTCCCATAATTCCTAATGCGACGATGCTGCGTTTACATGCTCCGCGAGAGTCGACTGTCGTCCGTAAATCTACCCTCGCCTGGCGCATTAATGCGATGCGCCTTCCTAGCGCATTACCGCTGTTTACATGTATGCGATGCGCTAGAAATGCGATGCGATGCGCCACTGTCGCATTCATGTAAACGCGACTCATGCAGGCGCGTCCCGCGCTATGCGATTGTTAGGCGGCGAAACGTGGTCGCCCGATAAACATAAGTACACGTGTCAATATATATCATTACCTCGCCTTTGTTCCCTCACCCAATCTGCTCTTCTCTTATCCCTTAACGTTACACCTATCATTCTTCTTTCCATAGCTCGTTGCGTCGTCCTCAATTTAAGTAGAACCTTTTTCGTAAGCCTCCAGGTTTCTGCCCCGTACGTGAGTACTGGTAAGACAGAGCTGTTATAAACCTTTCTCTTGAGGGATAATGGCAACCTGGTGTTCATGATCTGAGAAAGCCTGCCAAACGTACCCCAGCCTATTCTTATTCTTCTGATTATTTCAGTCTCACGATCCGGATCCACGGTCACTGCCTGTCCTAAGTATATGTATTCCCTTACCACTTCCAGTGCCTCGCTACCTATCGTAAACTGCTGTTCTCTTCCGAGACTTTTAAACATTAATTTTCTGCAGATTAATTTTTAGACCCACCCTTCGGCTTTGCCTCTCCAGGTCAGTGAGCATGCATTGCAGTTGGTCTCCAGAGTTACTAAGCACGGCAATATCATCAGCGAATCGCAAGTTACTAAGGTATTCTCCATTAACTCTTATTCCCAATTCTTCTCAATCTAGGTCTCTGAATACCTCCTGTAAACACGCTGTGAATAACATTGTAGAGATCGTATCTCCCTGCCTGACGCCTTTCATTATTGGGATTTTATTGCTTTCTTTAAGGAGGACTACGGTGGCTGTGGAGCCGCTATAGATATCTTTCAGTATTTTTACATACGGCTCGTCTACATTCTGGTTCCGCAATGCCTCCATGACTGCTGAGGTTTCGACAGAATCAAACGCTTTCTCGTAATCAATGAAAGCTATATATAAAGATTGGTTATAATCTGCACATTTTTTTATCACCTGATTGATAGTGTGAATATGTTCCATTGTTCAGTAGCCTTTACGGAATCCTGCCTGGTCCTTTGGTGGACGGAAGTCTAAGGTGTTCCTGATCCTATTTGCAATTACCTTAGTAAATACTTTGTAGGCAACAGACAGTAGGCTGATCGGTCTATAATTTTGCAAGTCTTCGGCGTCCCCTTTATTATGGATTAGGAATATGTTAGCGCTTTTCCAAGAATACGGTACGGTCGAAGTCATGAGGCATTGCGTATACAGTGTGGCCAGTTTCTCTAGAACAATCTGCCCACCATCCTTCAACAAATCTGCTGTTACCTGATCCTCCCCAGCTGCCTTCTCCCTTTGCATAGCTCCTAAAGCTTTCTTTACTTCTTCCGGCGTTACCTGTGGGATTTCGAATTCCTCTAAACTATTCTCTCTTTCACTATCGTCGTGGGTGCCACTGGTACTGTATAAATCTTTATAGAACTCCTCAGCTACTTGAGCTATCTCATCCATATTAATAATGATATTGCCGGCTTTGTCTCTTAACGCGTACATCTGATTCTTGCCAATTCCTAGTTTCTTCTTCACTGCTTTTAGGCTTCCTCCGTTCCTGAGAGCATGTTCAATTCTATCCATATTACACTTCCTTATGTCAGCTGTCTTACGCTTGTTGATTAACTTCGAAAGTTCTGCCAGTTCAATTCTAGCTGTAGGGTTAGAGGCTTTCATACATTGGCGTTTCTTGATGCGATCTTTCGTCTCCTGCGATAGCTTACTGGTATCCTGTCTAACGTAGTTACCACCGACTTCTATTGCACACTCCTTAATGATGCCCACAAGATTGTCGTTAATTGCTTCAACATTAAGGTCTTCTTCCGGAGTTAAAGCCGAATACCTGTTCTGTAGCTTGATCTGGAATTCCTCTATTTTTCCTCCTACCGCTAACCCTTATATCTTAGCTGATATTAGAGTTATGATATCTTAGTTGAAATCAAGAAAAGAAATGGGCAAGGGCAGGACACGTAATGAGGAGGGAAGATAACCGATGGTCATTAAGAGTTACGGAATGGATTCTAAGGGAAGGGAAGTGTATCAGAGGGCGGGAGAAGGTTAATTGGGCGGATGAGATTGAGAAGTTTGCAGGGACAACAAGGCCAGAATTAGTACATGACCGGGGTAGTTGGAGAAATATGGGAGCAAATATTTATATATAATGTTCGAGCACACCTATATGAGTCGGTATATATATATCTATATCTATATATATATATATATATATATATATATATATATGTGTATATATATATATATGTATATATATATATATATATATATATATATATATATATATATATATATAAATATATGCTGTATTTACTCCCATAATACTCGCACTTTCCTCTCAGAACAAATAGATAGCTAATTCAGGGGTGCGATCATTACGCGGGTTAAATTTCCCGCGATAAGAAAACAATTTTTTTCATCCCGCAGCAAATGCGGGGAGAACACAACGAAAATGGCCAAGCGCGATATTTTTTCTTCTCGCGGGTACATTACGCGCATTCAAACAGTTTCTTCCGTATCAGTAATGAATAATATCATTACTATCATTACATGGCTACAATAATGTAGCCATGTCAACTTTGAGGGGACAGAAACAGAGATGGACGGGCTTAGCTGCCAGTGACATAGAAACCCAAGTGGGCATGCTGCGGAAACTGCAGCATTTGTCTTCACCGCTATCAAAAAATTCGCGCTTCCACTATGGGTCTTAGCTGGGTTAGAGGCGTCGGCGCAATTTGTTGCGCGTCCACGATTACAGACGAGAATGATCGAAAAGCGCCTTCTTGTTGTTGTTCACCACAACCATTATAAAGCCTACAAATAATAAAGTCAAGGCAAGTATGGTGGTTGCTTGTTTATCATGGAAGTGCGGAATGTGACGAAAGCAATGCAATGGGGCATGTGCTTGAGAATGTTTGGTGCGTGCAGACCGCTTGCTATGTCTTGAGTCGTTTGCTCAGCATTCGACCGCCTTAGTATTCGCTTTAGATTGTTTGTGTAATGGCTGCAACAAGTAAATGATGAATAAATATGTCAAACACAGTTATGTTTATGTTGCGACAGCAGCAGGCTGTTCTCGCGTCTTTCCAATGTTACGACATTCTCATTTGCATGGTCAAACATGTTAATAAAGCAATAAAGCTTCTATGGTGTTTCAAATCAAGATATGCAACATTAAAAAGCCCTACTATGCAGTTCTCTTCAGACTGTTTGTGTAATGGCTGCAACAAGTAAATGATGATTAAATATGTGAAACACATTTATGTTCAAGTTGTGACTGCAGCAGGCTGTTCTCGCGTCCTTCCAATGTCAGAAATTTATTATTTTCATGGTCAATCATGTCACTAAAGCAATAAAGCTTCTCTGGTGTTTCAAGTCAAAATATGCATCTTTAAAAGGCCGAACTATGCAGCGCTTTTTATAATGTTTGTGTAATGGCTGCAACAAGTAAATGATGAGTAAATGTGTCAAACACAGTTATATTTAGGTTCCAACTGCAGCAGGCTGTTCTCGAGCCTTTCCAATGTTAGGACATTCTTATTTCCATGGTCCATCACGTTAATAAAGCAACTAAGCTTCTCTGGTGTTTCAGTCTAAAAATGTAACTCTAAAAAGCATAACTATGCAGTGCTCATAAGAGTGTTTGCGTAATGGCTGCGACAAATAAATGAATAATAAGTATGTCAAACACAGTTATACTCATGTTGTGACATCAGCAGGATGTTCTCGTTTCTATCCAATTTACGACACTCTCATTTGCATGGGCAATCGTGTTAATAAACCAATAAAGCTTTTCGGGTGTTTGAAATCCAAATATGCAAGTTTAAAAAGCCTAAATATACAGTGCTGTATAGACTGTTTGTGTAATGGCTGCAATAAGTAAATGATGATTGAATATGTCAAATACAGTTATATTTAGGTTGCGACAGCAGCAGGCTGTTCTCGTGTCCTTCCAATGTTAGAACATTCTTATTTGCAGGGTCAATCATGTTAATGGAGCAGTAAAGTTTCTCTGGTATTTCATATCAAAATATGCAACTTTAAGAAGTCTAACTATGCAGTGCTTTTAGACTGTTTGTGTAATGACTGCAAGAAATAAATAATGACTAAATGTCTCAAACACAGTTATATTTATTGATCCGAAGTGAAGGCGCTGAAACGACGGTGAACGAAAAAAGAACGCACACACACACAGGGCGCCTGTGTGAGTGTGTTTTTTCTTAGTCCACCGTCGTTTTCGCATCTTCACTTCAGATCGTGCATAACCTATACGCCCAACTACCCATCCTAGCTTCGGAATATATAAGTTTCGACAGGAGCAGGCTGTTCTCGTGTCTTTTCAATGTTAGGACACTCTAACTTGCATGGTCGATCATGTTAATATAGCAATAAAGGTTCTCCGGTGTTTTAAATCAAAATATGCAACTTTAAAAAGATCAACTTTGCAGTGTTCTTTAGACTGTGTAATGGCTGCAACAAGTTAATGATGGTTAAATATGTCAAACATAGTTATATTTAGGTTGCGACAGCAGCCGGCTGTTATCATGTCTCTCTAATGCCAGGACATTCTTACTTGCAAGGTAAATCATGTTAATGGAGCAATAAAGCTTCTCTGGTAATCAAATCAAAAGGTGCAACATTAAAAAGCCGAACTATTCAGCGCTTTTAGACTGTTTGTGTAATGGCTGCAACAAGCTAATTATGGTTAAATATATCAAACACAGTTATATTTAAATTGTGACAGTAGCAGGCTGTTCTCTTTCTTTCCAATTTAGCATATTCTCATTTGCATAGTCAATCATTTTAATAAAGCAATAAACTTCTCTGGTGTTGAAAATCAATATATGCAACTTTAAAAAGCAGAACTATACTGTGCTGTATAGACTGTTTGTGTAATGGCTGCAGCAAGTAAATGATGATTGAATTCGTCAAATACAGTTATATTTAGGTAACGACAGCAGCAGGCTGTCCTCGTGTCTTTCTAATTTTAGGACATTCTTATTTGCAAGGTCAATCATGTTAATAAAGCTGTATAGCTTCTCTGGTGTTTCAAATCAATATGTGCAACCTTAAAAAGCCGAACTATGCACTGCTTTTATACTGTTTGTGTAAGGGCTGCAACAAGTAAATGATGATAAAATGTGTCAAACACAGTTATATTTAGGTTGCGACCCAAGCAGGCTGGTCTCATGTCTTTCCAATGCTATGAGATTCTTATTTGCATGGTCGATCATGTTAATAAACAATAAAGCTTCTCTGGTATTCCGAATCAAAATATGAAAATTTAAAATCCGAACTATGCAGTGCTGTTTAAACTGTTTGTGTAATGGCTGCAACAACTAAATGATGATAAAATATGTCACAGTTATGTTTTAGTTGCGACAGCAGCCGGCTGGTCTCGTGTTTTTCCAACGTTAGGAGATTCTTATTTGCATGGGCAATCATATTAATACAGCAATAAAGCTTCTCTGGTCGTTACATAAAAATATGCAACGTTAGAAAGCCGAACTATGCAGTGCTGTCTAGACTGTGCAGTGGCTCCAACTAAGTAAATAATGAATTAACATATCAAACACAGCTATATACAAGTTGTGACAGCAACAGGCTACTCTAATGTCTTACCAATGTTATGACATTCTTTTTGGCATTGTCAATTATGTTAATAAACAATAAAGCTTCTCGGCTGTTTCAATAAAAGTATGCAACTCTAAAAATCCAAACTATGCAGTGCTTTTTAGAATGTCTGTATAATGGCTACAGCAAGTCAATTATGAATAATTATATCAAACACAGTTATATCTCAGTTGCGACAGCAGCAGCCTGTTCTCGTGTCTTTCCAATGTTAGGTCATTCTTATTGGCATGGTCAATGATGTTAATAAAGCAATAAAGATTCTCTGATGTTTTAAAGCAAAATATACAACTTGAAGAAGCGGAACTATTCAGTGCAACAAGTAAATGAGTAAATATGTGAAACAGCTATATTTAGGTTGCGACAGCAGCCGGATGTTCTCGTACCCTTCCTGTGTTACAACATTCTTATTTGCATGGTCAATCATGGTATTAGAGCAATAAAGCTTCTATCGTATCACAAATCAAAATATGCAACGTTAAGAAGCCGAACTATGCAGCGCTCTTTAGATTGTGTAATGGCTGCAACAAGTAAATGATGTCTAAATATGTGAAACACAGTTATATTTGATGATCTGAAGTGAAGGCGCTCAAACGACGGTGGACGAAGAAAGAACACACACACACAGGGCACCTGTGTGTGTGTGTTCTTTCTTCGTCCACCGTCGTTTTAGAGCCCTCTCTTCAGATCATGGTTAACCAACACGCCCAAGTATTCATCCTAACGTTGTTATATTTAAGTTGCGACAGCAGCAGGCTGTTCTCGCGTCTTTCCAATGTTAGGAAATTTTCGTTTGCATGGTCAATCATGTTAACAAAGCAATGAAGCTTCTCTGTTGTTTCAAATCAAAACGTGCAACTTTAAAAAGCCGAACTATGCAGTGTTCTTTAGACTCTGTAATGGCTGCAACAAGTAAATGACAATATATCAAACACAGTTATATTTAATGATCTGAAGTTAAGGCGCTAAAACAAAGGTGGACGAAAAAAGAACACACACAGGGCTCCTGTGTGTGTGTTCTGTCTTCGTACACCGTCGTTTTAGCGCCTTCTGTTCAGAACATGCTTAACCAACATGCCCAAATATCCACCCTAACCTCAGCATATTTATGTTGCGACAGCAGCGGGCTGTTGTCGCTTCTTTCCAATGTTAGGACAATTCTTATTTGCATGGTGTCACAAAGTGCGTGTAATCCTCGGCGTCGCTCCACCGCCGCCAACAGTTCCCGGCGCGGGGAGCACACTCCCTAGATCCCGCCGGCAACCAGACCGGTTCCTCACGTCAAAGCCGGCGCGGGGAGAGGAGAGAGGGAGAACGAGCGTGGAGCGACCTGCGACAAGCGGGCAGAGTTGCTGGACCGGCGAGGCAAGCGGCAGGGGAATTGGGCGTCAGGCAGGCGTGAGGACGGCGGCCTGAGTTCCTGCAGCCGGAGCCTCCCTAGACGCGGTCCCGAGTCCATCCCGATCTTCGACAGCGACGTGCGGTTACGACGGACCCAGCAGCCCGGCGCCTCCCCAGCTCGGACGCCCTACTCGACACTCCGCAGATAAGCCCACGCCACGTGTTCCGCATCTCTCAGAACTTTTCGCCGGACTGTATTTTTGTAATCGCGTTTAATTATTCGTTTAATTATCCATCGAGTGTTGATTCTTATATGTCCTGTTAGTTTAGTCTTTGCCGCATTTATCGTCGCATATATTTTGTATTTGTGCCGCGCATTTTGTTTGTTATTTCGCGAGTGTTAATAGCTCCCACGTGGTGGGCTTAGTGTCGTGCGAGTGGCGTCAGGGCGTGCGTTGTGTGACCCGCACGCCTTCCGCGAACTAGGCCCCCTGCTGGTAATTTGTATGTTCTTTTTTCGAGTATGTCTCGCACATGATTTTATTTTAATAAATGAGTGTGTGTGTTTTACGTCGCCTCCCGTCTCATGCCTCTGGTTCACGGTCGATCAGGCGTGGACCTTATTGCCGGTCAGCAGTCGAACCCTGTCTAAACGCACGCGGGGTGGGTTTGCTGTCACCCCATCCCCTCTGGTTCGGAGAGTGCGAATTACCTCACCACCAATCTTTGACAACTGGCGTCCACGACAGGACTTGCTGACCATGATCTGCCGTGAACACGAGGCATAGAGGGCAGAACAAACGCGTTCTGTCAAAAAGCGTAAAAGGGCCGAAATATGGCCGAGGAAGCGGAACGATTTGTTGCGGTCGGGAAGCAGCTGGGCCTGGAAGGGACAGCGCTTCAGGAATTTCTGCGCGAGGAAAGGGCGGTGCATCGCGAGCGCCTTAAACAACAGGACGAGCAAAAACGCGAAGACGATGAGCGCGACAAGGCGCCGAGCGACCGGCGTCTCCTCGAAATAGAAGAAGAGCTCGAGCTACTTCGCGCAAGGAGTGATTGCGCGAGCAGTAGTGGCGGCTCAGAAAGCCTGCCCAATGGGAGCCTAGTAACAGCGCAGTTCGCGGGGGTCAGCCCCCAAAGACCACTGGCACCCTTTAATGAGAAGGCAGACGACCTGGATGCATACCTGACGCGCTTTGAGCGAGTGGCCAAAGCCCATAGATGGGCGAGGGAACAATGGGCCACCGCCCTCAGTACGTGCCTGACGGGAGAAGCCCTTAGTGTGTTCGGCCGCATGCCAGCGTCTGAGGCATTGGCCTACGACAAGGTTAAACGGGCCCTCCTACGTCGTTTTCGCCTAGCAGAAGAGGGCTTCCGGAAGAAATTCAAGACGGAAGCGCCCCAGGATGACGAAGCGCCATCGCAGTTTTTCGCCCGGCTGGAAAATTACTGGGAGAGATGGGTCCACCTCTCGGAGGCCCCGAAGTCCTACGAGGGAATCAAAGACCTCCTCCTAGCCGAACTGTTTCTCGAGAACTGCAAGCCCACGCTGGCGATGTTCCTTAGGGAAAAAAGAGCCGGGACATCCTGGATATGCTCCAGAGAGCCGACGAATATGTGAGCGCCCGAGACACAGTCAACTTCGGCAAGCGTGAAGCAAGACAAGGAGGCCAAGCCGGGGACAATCCCGATGCGGGCCGAGGCAGGCGACAGTCCAACAGTGGAACAGGGCTCCGTTGTTACCTATGCTCCCGACCGGGACATGTTGCGTCACAATGCACGAGTACCAATAAGAAGCCGGAGCACTCGAACAGGGAACAGCCGGCTGCTAGGAATGTCTTAGCCTGCCTTGAGGAGAACGGCTACCTCGAATTAAAGGACGGCCAGCGCTTGCCCGTTGTAAATCTGGGCACTTCACCAGCCGCGGGGGATCTCATTGTAGTCGGAGGCCGTGTTGCCGGGAAGACCGTGAAGTTTCTGAGGGGCAGTGGCTGCAACATCGTTATCGTCAACCGGGACCTTGTCCAGCCATCGGATATGACAGGCCGATGCCGAGCCGTCTACCCCGTAGACCGTTCAGTGAGAACTTTGCCCGAGGCTCGAATCAGGATAGACACGCCCTACTACCTAGAGGAGGTCTTGGTGGCATGTATGAAGGACCCACTCTTCGACCTCATCCTGGGGATCATCGAAGGTGCCCGAGCCCCGGCAGAGCCAGACGGTACGTGGGTTGAAGCCTCCGCGCGGGATGAAGATAACTGGGCGGGGCCATCGATAGCAGAAGCCCAGCCTCCGTCCGTAGCTGCTGTTACCACACGCCGGCAGACCCAACAGCAGAACTCCCAGGCCTTCCAGAGATTTCCGGTGCCGTCCACCCTAGCTGAAGTCACTCCCGAACAAATGAAGGAGGACCAGCAGCGAGACACTACCCTGCGACAGCTCTTTCAGCTACACAGAGAGCAACGCAGCGTGAAATGCAAGGGGGGCGGATCATTCAACATCCAACTGAAGGACGGTCTGCTGTACCGTGAATACGTGTCAGACTCGGTATCTAGCACGGTGCAGCTGATAGTGCCGGGACAACATCGCGGCAAAGTCCTCCACCTGGCACACTGCGGGCTAATGGCCGGTCACCTTGGAAAGAAGAAGACCACGGACCGCATACTGGCCGACTTCTTTTGGCCGGGAGTGCATGGAGATACGCACGCGTTTGTCGCTTCGTGCAACATTTGTCAGAAGACGGTCAGCCGGGGGTCCGTAAGGAAGGTACCACTCGAGAAGATGCCGCTGGTCGACACGCCGTTTTGCAAGGTCGCGATTGATATCCTGGGGCCGTTGAAACCAGCTACCCGAAAAAGTAACAGATACATCTTCACGCTGGTCGACTATGCAACCCGCTTTCCCGAAGCGATTGCCCTGCCGAGCATAGAAACCGAGCGAGTGGCCGAGGCACTGCTACAAATCTTCTCCCGAGTAGGCGTACCAGAAGAGATGCTGAGTGATAAGGGATCCAACTTCACCTCTGAACTCACGGCAGAGGTAGGACGCCTACTTTCCTTGCGTCTTCAGACGACGACCTCGTATCACCCCAGGGCCAACGGCCTCGTGGAGAAGCTGAATGGGACGTTGAAGAAGATGTTGCGGCGCATGTGTACTGAACAGCCCAATGACTGGGACAGGTTCATCGAGCCGCTGCTATTCGCCTACAGGGAAGTCCCGCAGGCCAGCACCGGGTTCTCCCCATTCGAACTATTGTACGGGCGGAACGTGCGGGGTCCTCTGGCCATACTCAAGGAGCTTTGGACCGGAGCGAGACTAGAGGAGGAAGTCAAGACGGCACACCAGTATGTCGTCGACTTGAGAGAAAGGCTTGAAACGACATGTCAGATGGCACATGAGGCCCTTGATGAGGCAGAAGAGCGCTACAAGCGATACTATGATCGCGGAGCAAAGGCGAGGATTACGCGCCCGGGCGACCAAGTACTCCTACTGCTGCCTACCGAGCACAACAAGCTCGCTATGAAGTGCAAGGGGCCGTATGTCATAAAGGAAAGGAAAGGCGAAGTGGACTACGTGGTTGAAATCAATGGCGTTGTGAAAACGTTTCATGCGAACATGCTAAAGAAGTACCACACCAGGGAACCGGCAGCTGAGACAACAGTCGTGACGGTGGCAGCAAGCGCCAGCGACCGAGGGATGCCAATGTGGCCCTGGGGGGAGCGAGGAGACTATCGCGACGTCGCTGTTTCCGACAAACTCCACTCGCAGCAAGCGAAGGAGTTGCGAGCCATAATCGCCCTACACCGTGATGTGTTTTCGGAGCAGCCAGGGTACACCGACTGGGCTGTGTGCAAGCTAGCCACAACGACGCAAGAACCTGTACATGTAAAACAGTACCCACTTCCCTTCGCAGTAAGACAAGAAGTGGAAGCCGAAGTCTCCACGATGCTTCAGATGGGGGTGGTAGAGAGGTCTCACTCACCATACAACACCCCGACCATACTGATAAAAAAACCCGATGGCATGAACCGTTTCTGCGTGGATTTCCGACGGCTCAACGAGGTTCTGATTGCCGACTCGGAACCGATCCCCAGAGCGGACTGTCTGATCGCTGAGGTGGGAGGCCGGAAAATATTTTCGAAGATGGATCTCTCAAAGGGGTACTGGCAAGTGCCTCTAGGTGAACAATCCAAGGAGAAGACAGCGTTCTCCGCGCCCAGCAGGCTTTATCAATTCAAGAAGATGCCCTTTGGCGAAAAAACTGCTCTTGCTGTTTTCGCGAAACTCATGCGGAAGCTTCTCGACGGCATCGCCAACGTCTACCATTACTACGATGACCTGTTGATCGCGACAAATAATTGGCAGGACCACTTGGATGCCTTTGGGGAAGTACTGGCGAGGCTACGAGAGGCGGGGATGACTGTCCACCCCAAGAAATGCGAACTGGGGTTCGATCAGCTGTCTTTCCTGGGGCACAAGATTGGAGGAGGGAAGTTGGGCCCCATGGAGTCCACTTTGGATAGAATACGCAACGCTGCCCCGCCGACGACCAAGCGCCAAGTTAGGGTCTTCCTGGGACTGGCCGGATACTATCGCGAAATTCTCAAAAATTATGCCACCATCGCAGCGCCCTTGACGGACCTCACGAAGAAGCGGGCGCCGAATCAGATACCATGGGGAGATACCGAGCTGGAGGCATTCGATAAACTGCGAAGGTTGCTCTCCGAGGCCCCCATTCTACAGATCCCCGACTTCTCCCAGCCATTCGTGCTTCGTACCGACGCCTCCGACCAGGGGCTCGGCGCTGTCTTACTACAAGACAAGGGGGGAGTGCTTCACCCGGTTGCATACGCCAGCCGAAAGCTCCTGCCGAGAGAACAGGCCTATGCGGCCATTGAGAAGGAATGTCTGGCCATTGTCTGGGCAGTAAAGCGCTTCAACTTTTACGTTTACGGTAAAAGATTCATGGTCCAGACGGATCATCAACCCCTCAGATACCTCAAGGAGGCCCAGTTCACGAACTCGCGGGTGCTTCGGTGGGCCCTGCTCCTACAGGAGTATGACTTTAACGTCCTTAGCATCAAGGGTGCGGAGAACGTGGGCACGGAATACCTTAGCCGGGTCTGAATTGGCATGAATGGGTAGAAGAGTTCGGACAGACTTTAGTTGTCACCGTTTTGTTCTTTTTTTTCCACTAAGACAACTCCGAGCATCGTGTTACTTCATAGCCTCGTTGAGGTATGCTTTGAATTTTATCTTTTTCATTGTACGTCATGTGCTCATACCAGTGCGGAGACATTGCGGAAGTGTGGTGCAGTGGTTTGTGCGCGAGTGTTCGCACAACTCAAGGACGCTCATCGAGCGGTGGTGCGGGTAACCGTCAGCAGCGATCAGAGGCTCCTTTCAGTGCGCATACACGACTTTGCGTTTTGTTTTGAATGTTATTCTATAACATTCTTGTCGCCGGGGTGGTGTCACAAAGTGCGTGTACTCCTCGGCGTCGCTCCACCGCCGCCAACAGTTCCCGGCGGCGCATTTACATTCGCTCTCCAGTGCAGCCAGTCGACTGCAGCGCCGCCCCCGCGGCACCAACGGGAACTATATATCTAGGTAACTTTTCGCCCTAGGGGAGCGTAGGTCCCTAGGTGTCGTGTAAAAAACGCACCTAGCTCCTGAAACGCCCTAGTCCCCAAGCGCGCGCGCGCGGGGCCCATAGAATTGTGTGTGCCAACTCGCCGGAGTAGCAGGGTAGGCGGTTCATTGTGCACGCAAGCAGCACGACCACGAACGAAGCGATACAAGGTGGAACAGCGCGTTTTACGGCAATTGAAGTTGTGTGTGTGTGACGCGCTTGGTGTGTGCAAAGAGCAATTTAGTTGCGTGTGTGACGAATGCGTATGCGCAAAATAGCACGACCACGAACGGAGGTGGAACATCGCATTTTGGCGTTTGGTGTGCGCAGAGCAATCGAGTTGTGCGTGCGACGCGTTTGTTCGAGCAAACAGCACGGCCACGAACGAAGCGATGCAAGGTGGAACAGCGCGTGTTGCACAATCGAGTTGTGTGTGTGCGTGTGTGACGCGTTTGTGATGCGCAAACAGCACGACGACGATAGTCTTCTAAAACTGCGCCAGAGCAAACCGATTGTCGAGTACTTCATACGTATTGCGCGGGCGGTAAAACTAGAGAAACACGGGATTGCGACGCGACCAGCCGCAGTGTATAGGACTGTACGTGCGCTGCGTACGTTTTTGTAATGCACCGGCGGAGAAGTGGGAAATCATGATTAATTTGGCCGATCATTGTCAAAAGCAAAGGCTTACCCTTAATTAGGGGTTATCCCCTACCTTCTACTGAAACTGCAACCTCTAGTAGTCTTCATGCACTATTGTAATCATGACACCATACGACGATACCCTCTGACGTGGGGCCCAGACTACTGGAGAGCTGGTTGATCAAGCTTGCTCAATAAACTTGACCTTTTGTTCTTTGATTATGCTACAGTGCTAGAGCGTAGTTTCTTGCTATTAGTAAACAGGCAAGACAACAAAGCATTGCTACTCTACTCCTGTTGTGGCTCTACAGTCAATGACACTAGAGGGGAAAGGAATCGAGAACCAAGCCAAGGGGCAAATTGTGTTTAGTCAGTCTTAAACACCCTTAACTCAATGTTTTAAATGCCTGTATGGTTGATACCTTGTCTAGTGAAACTTCTTGCCATCCCCAAAATGTGCATAGCACCAGAGGTATAGTTTGACAGCTGTAAGCAGTGCAATTAAGGGAGTGCAGTACCTGTATTGCAGCTTTACACTGGCTAAGATATTGAAGCTTGGGAGTACGTTCATATTTCTCATCTATAGTGTGGCAAGAACTTGTAATCCGCCCTCAAGTTCTGCTGGAGCACAAGCTACTGTTGCTCCTTTGTGCAGCTAGTGTCAGCAGACAAGCTTGCAGTATTGCTAGGTAGAAAAGCACTTAGGCTTCACGACCATCCAAGTCATAAATGAATAAGTGCATGACTAGAAGTTGTAAATTGCAAAAAACAGTTCAAATGCCATTGAGCATAGTTGCGCTAATGCAATGTATCCTTCGGAGCATTGTACGAGCCATGGTAGTTCCCACGTTGTGTTGAAGTGCCACACCAGTGACATATGATAATGATGCTAGTGTGATCCAGTGTGGCTGTGCATTGTTCTATAAAAACTTTTCATGTGTTTTAGATTATATTTAGTGCAGTATCTGAAAGGTTATGCGCAGAAGACGATAGTTGACCTTACAGCCATTTTTTCTATACAGTCCTTCACTTTCCATCAAGGTCAGCAAATCATTGAAGCCCCAAAATAACACATTTAATATTGGTACTCAGATTGAACAGTTTCAGTTCTATGCGTATGTTTCAGAGAACTAGACCAAACATCTAGAATGAAAATTTAGCTACCTATTGATGCTGTAGCTTTAGGCTCTGCAGGAACCATTTATCTGCAGCGCCCAACTTATCCCGTATTTGACGGATCATGATAGATGTGTGAAGAAGCACGAGTGTTATGCAGAACAGTTTTAAAGAGGTAATGAACCTCTACCACATAATTCATAAATAACTGGAAGGCTTCTCCTAAGGAAATGTTCGTGCTCTGCACTGTAACATTGACAAGTCCCTCCCTAAGACAAGGTGATAAAGAGAGCTGGTTTTATGAATCTGTTGTATTTCCACAATTTTAACATGGTATAAGTGAGGCCCAAGGCATAAATGGGACTGCGTGCTGTTCTGTATGCGTGCTGCGCTTATTGTAAAGATCAACAGTAGCCAATCAATAGCCATTTTATTGAAGATGCAAACTGGATCATATCCTAGGGCCAACTCACTGTCAATGAAAACTGTTATACTGGCTTCCTGCACTGTTTATTGATCATGGACTTCTTTTTGAGGTGCGATTGAAGTCCCTCAATATCTTAAACTATGAATTGCAACTGGGAGAACATGTCCATTCATTAGGACCACACTTTTTGTATTTAGCTTTCATCATTGTAAACAGCTTCATAATGAGAGGAACCTCAGACGAAATGCTTATTTTTTCCTGGCATCCTTCTTCTGCCTCCTTTGTAAGCACTAACTATGGACATGTAAACAAGGTAATCTTGCATTTATCCTGCCTACAAGTGCCTCTTTTGACATTCATGCCTGTATTGCCTTTTCAGTGCCACTGAAAAGGCAATACTGGCCACTGAACAGTAATGACGAAAGCATTGTGCGGAAATATGCAAGGTGATCAGGAAATGTAAAATGAGTCATACACCCGACTGTAGCAAACTGTTACAGAGAAAACCCATGCAGGTTTCTCGGAAAGTTTTCACAAACCTACCACATGCTTCAGACTGCTCCTGTTATTCAGATGTCTGCGATAAGACGTAAAAGTAGGTTCTCTTGGGCCCATCTATTCTCTAGTTCATGAAGTCTTCATTCCAGAGAGCCTCACCATGCCATAACACGAACCCCCGTATTCATAAATGCATCTTAACTTGAAGCCCATGCTTGACTCGATTTAAATGATGCCTGTCGTGAACACACCAAAAGAAACGCAATGAGCATCTTGGGCGCGTTCACACCATGCGTCATTTATATCAAGTCAAGCGTGAGCTTCAAGATGTATTGCTGAATACGGCGGTAAGACTTGATAAAGGTTGCTATTAATTATTTGTCCAATGTTTCAGTTTTCTCATCAAGAATATCTAGCTTTTTCTGAATGCTACCAATTTCTGCTTCATTCTCCTTTTCACCACATGTGCTTCATGACAATCTCTTTCATCTTTCCATCCCTTCTCCTTTCCCATGCTGTTGGCCAACGTGCAGGTGTCTATGCGCTAGACAGTTACGATGTGGTCAGCAGGCTTTGGATTTCTCTGTCAACTAATTTCTCTCTTTGCTTTTGTGATCAAGTCTGCCTGACCCTTAGATTACTGTATACAATGAAAACAAGGCCTTTTCTTTAAAGAGTAACAAAAAGCATCTATATTTTCAGATAACACTTGTGGCTAAGAAAGCAAACCAAGTCCAATTATGGATGGTCTCCATTTTTTTTTCAACATGCAAGGAGCATTGTGCACACACCTCTCAAGCATAAAGGCAGCACGTATGAGCCATGATGCCTCAATAGCTCCCATGTCTGATCACCCAAAAGAAGGCAGGCCAAACATAAAATTTGTTTTTTTTTGGAAATTCCGTTTATTACAGCTAAAATTTTATCTTGAAAACACAAAAAGTAGTCTTCATTTCAAGACCGTGCAACCTCTGGCTGTATTTTGCAGAGCATGAAAACATGAAAATATACTAAATTGAAATGGCAACAGCAAAGAAACACTGGCTTCCATCTTCTGGAATGCAGAAGAGAGTGACACTGTACATGGTAATCCAAAGTATGGACCCAACTTGGTCGTAGCATACATGCTCTGTGCTGATGTAACTTTATTTAGAACTGAAGTGTGGCATCCACTACTCGCCTCTGTCGTCAAAGGCCATTTCATGTTGCCACACATTCTTTATCCCCTACCTGAAAAGATTACATTACACCATGAAGATGACAAAGCTCACATGCATTATTGTTAATATTTAAAGCGAACAGCTTTATTTGCCTCTCGACAGCACATGGCATAATTTGTTTAATGTAAAAGGTTGAAGCAATTCATCGGCATGTGCTTCACAATGTACCTTGCAAAGATTCCTCATTAACAAATATACTGTTTCGAGAGTTTTCATTTCAGTTTGCTGACACAATGACAAGAGACAGGAGGGAAGCTATGAAGCTGCTTGTCTCTCCACACCAAAAGCCAGCACCTATAAACTCTGCTAAAGATGTACTTCTCAAAATCTGGCTACTCCTTGACCAATCTGTGCGAAAATGTTAAATACGCGAGTCAGAAGTTATGTCAATCAGGCTGCTGCCACTCAAAGGGCAAAGCTCAAAAAAGAAGGAAAGAAGAGCACGTGTGAATGTTTCATGCTTTATAATGTAGAATAAAGATTCACCAATGCCAGGAATGACACGCATCAGTGCCAGCGGGAACATCGTCTTGAGAATGGCTCCTTGATTTGGATTACATATTTCAACTAACAATTCTGCTGCATTGATTTACAGGTTGTATTTATGAAATCAGCAGCAATTCTGCTCGTACAGTTTGAGAAATACACCAAAATTGATGCATGGTTCTTTCACATAAGAATTTGAAGGATAAATTCTAGGAAGCGTTACAAAGGCAGAAACAGTGTTCGAAGGTGTCAGAATGAGGGCCATGAAATGAGGTCCTTGACTAACCGAACAGTGCCGCTGCTGCAGACATTTTAACCATGAAATGCTTTTAGCTCCTGTTGTCAGCCACCTTCAATGAACCAAAAGCCAGAGCCATTATCCTGGCACTCAAACCAGCTCATCCGGGCAAACAGTCAAGACTGCAATACATATGCTAGTTACTTCCTAAACATATTACAAAAAATATTGCTTCTGAGTTCTAAATATTTGCTCACAATATCACTCAAGCTGTAACTTCTAGTACGCTGAAGTTTTATTTGTCACTTCCAATAGCGACGTTCAAAGGCAAATACAAGGCACTGTACACTTGATTGTCATTTTTTCGCACCGAGACACAGTTGCTTGTGCTCTTTTCAATGCGAGCAGTCCCTGAGGTTCACGGCACATATGGTGGACCAAGACGAGACTTGCAATGGGGTTCTGTCTTGGACAGGAAACTTGCTTCCATATGGACCAGTGTACAGTTGCGTGATGCAGTGGGGTGGGGTGTGCCGTTGCGAATGTGCGCTACACCCATTTTAAGATTGTGGCTAGTATCATCTACAATCAATCTCCTTTGTCGGCAGCCATTTCATGCTTACATCTACTCTCGATTACAGGAGAGCCAGTATTTTTTAGTGTCTCCTGAACAGCCTAAAAATGCTCATACAAAATTCTCCAAAGAGTGCAAGCGCTTCCGAGCTTTTTTAGTCTGTACATTCCAGCTATCTGAAATGAATCCAAGAAAGTAGTGGATGTTAAGGATATGATCATAGAGCTGTGGCATATTACTTCGAGGTAGATGAAGTGGTACACGAAGGTGTCCTGTGTATTCTATTTCGGTGATAACATCATAGGGAACTGCTGGATAGTGTTCAGGAGAGATGCCGCGCTAGTGCGGCCAGCATCAAGTGCAATCAAAACGCGGCTTTGCTGTTGTTCAAAGCAGATATTGCATTCGCCCTACAGTAGAA
Organism: Dermacentor albipictus; assembly: GCF_038994185.2. Taxonomy (NCBI): domain Eukaryota; kingdom Metazoa; phylum Arthropoda; class Arachnida; order Ixodida; family Ixodidae; genus Dermacentor; species Dermacentor albipictus. The sequence continues at coordinate 227,165 of NW_027225643.1, read as the reverse complement.
AGGAAACGAAGCAACACCTTCAAGAAGGCAGTCCCCAAACAGTGAAAAAAAAAAAGGTTGGAGGACACTTAGGCTGCGCCTTTAAGAGTGGAACACGATAGCATTAAAAGAGCCCTGGCTGCTTCTCACGCTTCCGGGCAGCTGCAGCTTATGCTTCTGTAATGTTTCCCTGGAAATGCTGGTGGCAAACGCTATGCACGAAGGCGAGCTTTCTGGGGCGTGGCACTCCTAAGACAGACCTGAAATGGCAGCTGGAAAAGGGGTTTGTGTTTGAGTTTCCGCGCAACAGAATTATGTTTTCTCGCATATTCAAATTACAATCCAACGCTATCATGTCTCAAAGTTGTGTGCAAGTCACATTTTATGAATTTTTGACACATCCTACTTTAAGAATTTTAATTAGTTCAGTAATGCCTATATGCCACGTGGAGGGCCTGCAAGAATCGGGATGCATGGTTCGAAATTAATTTTCTCATATGGAAAAGGTCACCAACACCACTGCTGGATTTTCAGCGACACGGGGCCCTGAACGCTATGGCTGTTAATACTATTGTGAATCAGTTCCAGGCCAACAGCACATGTGCCATGCACAAAAAAAAAGCACATGCACGTGGGCACTTCCCAAACATTTTTTTACAATAAAGGCAGAGGAAAAACCTTCGCTGCTAAGGCATCAGATGAGTAATGTGTAAAACATGCAATATAAAGCTTAATTGTACACCCGACAACGACTACATTGTAACGTAGATTGGAGACAGAGTCTTGCAAAATATACGCTTCTCTTTAATGGCAGGCCAGAACAAGTGCGTGCAGCTTACGCACTTCACCGTCTTTAGTGGCACCGACCTTTGCACGCGCCGTCCTGCGGTGCGGGAGCCCCACATCTTTGTGTCAATTGCCTCTCGTGAGAAGAGCGACCGTCTCAGTTGCGTCAAAAAGTTCTTTCAGCTACATAAGAAATGGAGCTCCTCAGGTGCATCTCAGCATTCAGGTATGCACGTAGTATGGTTTCATGCGCACTACACGAACACCTTCAGCGGGAGGACGACGACGGAGTGAACTGGGGTCAGAACTGCAGGGGACCACTTCATAGGTCACGTCACTGAGGCGGCGTGTAACCTTGTAGGGACCAAAATACCGGCGGATCAACTTTTCTGAGAGTCCACGGTGGCAGACGGGCGTCCAGACCCACACACAGCCGCCGGTATTCTAATGGATGTCGCGTCGACCTTGGTTGTATCGAAGGGTGGCGGTATGCTGTTGGCTCCGGATACGATGCCGAGCAAGCTGATGTGCCTCTTCGGCTCTTTGTACGAATTCTTCTACGTGTTCGCTGGTCGGGCTATTATCAGCCATAGGTAGCATGGCGTCAAGTGTTGACCTGAAGTGGCGCCCATATACAAGTTCGAACAGCGTAAACTGTGTAGTCTCCTGTACAGCAGCGTTATACCCGAAAGTCACATAGGGTAAGATCGCGTCCCACGTCTTGTGCTCTACGTCGATATACGTGGAGAGCATATCAGCCAGTGTTCTGTTCAGACGTTCCATTAATCCATTGGTTTGGGGGTGATATGCAGTGTTCTTGCGGTGAGAGCTATGCATCAGCTGCAGAACATCCTGCATAAGTTCCGCTGTAAATTCTGTACCGCGGTCAGTGATGAGAACAGACGGTGCACTATGTCGTAGGACGATGTGGCGTACAAAGAACTTGGCCACTTTATATAAATTTACTTGCGAAATAGCTTCGGTTTCGGTGTACCAGGTTAAGTAGTCGGTAGCGACGACTATCCATCTGTTGTGCGAAGAGGTCACTGGGAATGGCCCAAGTAGATCAATTCCTATTTGTTGGAACAGTGCTTGAGGAAGGTCCACAGGATGGAGAAAGCCAGTCGGTTTAACTGGTGCTTTCTTGCGGCGCTGACAATCATGGCAGGTCTTCATGTACCGTTGCACAGAAGAATAAAGCCGGGGCCAGTAATACTTCTGTCGTATCCTTGCCTAAAGTCTTGGCGAATCCCAGGTGTGCCGCGCATGGCTCATGATGGCAGGCTCGCAAAATGTTGTGGCGTAGCGTCGATGGCACGACAAGGAGGTACGTATTGGGGCCGCTTCCGCCATTTTTCCTGTAAAGGACGTTGTTGTGCAAGTAGTATGATGATAAGCCGCGCATGAGCAAGCAGGGTAAAACACCTTCAACTCCTTGGAGGTGTTCGATCCGCGGCAGCAGCTCAGCGTCAGTGCGCTGGTGCTCAGCCATCTTTATGGCGTCAATAACTAATGCGGCGACAAATGGCAAGTCATGGTCAGGGTCCAACGAGGTCGTAGGGAGTGGTGCACGTGACAAACAGTCAGCGTCACTGTGCTTCCTGCCAGATCGGTAGACAACTGTAATATCATACTCTTGTAAGCGAAGGCTCCAATGGGCTAGTTTGCCTGAAGGATCCTTGAGGTTGGCAAGCCAGCACAGGGCGTGGTTGATCGCTGACAGTGTTAGAGGGTCTACCGTACAAGTAGGGTAGGAATTTGCCAATTGCCCACACAACCGCTAAGCATTCTTTTTCAGTGGTTGAGTAGTTTTTCTCAGCCTCGGTGAGAGTGAGACTGCGGTTTGCATAAGCAACGGGGCATTCCGCACCAGCTTGCCACTGCACAAGCGCCGAGACTCGCATTGCTGGCATCAGTATAGATTTCAGTGTCAGCGTCTTCGTTGAAATGAGCAAGTATCGGGGCCTCTTGCAAACGCTTGCGCAATTCATTGAACGACTGCTGCTGCTCGTCTGCCCAAATGAAAGGCACATCATCGCATGTAAGCCCTGTCAGAGGCTCAGCAATTCTCGAGAAGCCCTTGATAAAGCGCTCATAATATGCGCACAAACTAAGGAAGCGTTGGACAGCCTTCTTGTCTGTGGGTGGTGAAAACTCAGCGACGGCAGCTAACTTGAGCTCTTGGAACCCGAAGTAGCATTTTTCAGGCTTGATGGTGAGGCCGGCAGTATGGATCGCAGTGAGGACACCCTCGAGTCATGCGAAATGTTCGTCAAACGTGCTCGAGAACACAAGGACATCGTCCAAGTATGCGAGGCAGGTTTGCCATTTGAGTTCAGCAAGCACGGTATCCATCGTCCGCTGAAAGGTGGCAGGTGCGAAACAGAGACCGAAGGGGAGAACTTTGAACTCATAAAGCCCACCAGGTGTCACAAATGCTGTTTTTTCACGACCCTGTTCATCAACTTCAATTTGCCAATATCCTGATTTAAGATCCAACGAAGAAAAAAACTGGGTATGTTGTAGACGATCCAATGCGTCAACGATGCGTGGCAATGAATAAACATCACGCTTGGTGACACGGTTCAACTTTCTGTAATCTCCACAGAAGCATAGTGTGTTGTCTTTCTTTATAACACTACAAGGGAGGCCCACGGGCTGGCGGATGGCTAGATCACGTCGTTTTGGAGCATCTCTTTCACCTGATGCTTGATCGCTTCCCTTTCCACTGGAGACCCTCTGTAAGGATGCTGACGAACAGGACTTGCAGACTCGTCCGTAATAATGCAGTGCTTTGTGATGGACTTGCGCCGCACTTTGGATGACGTTGAAAAACGGTCCACAAATTCATTCGCGAGACTCAGTAGACGGTCTTTCTGATGGTCTGGCAGAGCGGCGTTAACGTGAATCCGTGCTTTTAGGCTGGGGAACCCAGATTGCTGAGACGATGCGGTTTCCAATGTGGCAATGTCAGTAATGTTAGTGATTTCGTGAAGAAATGAGCTCAGTTCACCTATGTCGTTCCTCGCGGTACATGCCAATAGTTGTTGCTAAAGTTTGTTAGCAAAACAACTGAACATTTGTTTTGCACCTGAAGAAGCCCTCTGGCTATACAAATGTGGTGCTCAAGAAGCAGGGGCATGTTTGCCACAGCAATTCCTTCGGCGGCGTCCTCCATATCACATTGGACAAGGGTAAGCACGCTGCTCTTGGGTGGCAACATGATGTGATCGTCAGTTACGCGAAGCGCGACGTCACGGTCGTTGTCATTACTGTTCACTATGGCTTGCGTAGTAGTGAAGCTGACTCTAGACTCTTGCAGGTCGGTAATGGCACCGTTCGCCTGAAGGAAATCCATGCCGAGTATAAGGTCCTTTGAACATTCAGGAAGACTGACGAAGTCGCCAATGTACGCGAAGCCCCGAATGTTGACTCGTGCCGTGCACCGGCCCATTGGAGTTATGAGATGCCCTCCTGCAGTACGAATCTGAGTTTCGGTCCACTGCGTTCAAACTTTGTTCAGTATACGCGCGAGATTCTGGCTCATAACAGACGTGTCCGCACCCGTGTCGATTAACGCCATGACCTCATGGTCATCTGTGGTAAGTGGTACGTCGCAGGATACTGACACGGAACTACACTGCTTTCTCTGCGTCTAAATTACGTCATATAGCGGTCGTTGCAGTGGAGGATCTTCAGCGTTCGCAACATCAGCGACCTCACCTCTACAGGTCGCTGGACTCAGTTTTCCCGGGAGGCTGGGCTGAGTGAGCGACGTCTCGTTGGTCTCAGCTTGAATAGGGGCTGGAAGACCTGTTTCGGGCAGGTGACGGTGACCGGGGTTCATGGAATCGTGGGGCAAACGAGGTCCAGGCATCCGCGAGGTATGCTTCAATCTCCAGGGCGCATTCACCATTGCGCGGGCACGGCGCATTCAGTGAAAATTCACGGAGCCCAGCTCGTTGGTAGGCACACGCCCTGTAGAGGTGATCGGCTTCACCGCAATGAAAACACAAGGGCCTCCGGTCTGCGGAGCGCCATACGTCGCTCTTGCGAGGTGGGTGTGTTTCAGCCATGAATGGCGTGCAACGAGGCGAGTGGCTTGTTCAACGGTGCGCACACCAAGAAGGTCCAGGACGTTGCTCACATCGCAAAAAATCGGGGACAACGAACTTCGTGCAGCTTCCGTATACGACATGCGAGGTTGTGGCTGCCGTACCTTGTGCTGTGATGTTTCGCTTCGCTCTGGGACTTGGACTGCCTGCCTGATTTCCTCCCGGACGACCTCAGCCAGAGCAGGTCGCTGTACCGATGCTGGAGCCACATGAAGCTTTTGAAGCTCTTCCCAAACGATAAGCCTAATGAGCTCCCACAAAGCATTGATATTGTCCAGGGATATAGCGAGAGAGTCACGCGATAGGGTCGACACGTCGCGGTTCTGCCTTGTTCGCTGCTGCAGTGCCTTTTCCATCTATACGGCTTCCGCGAGAAACTCTGCAACAATATTTGGTGGGTTGCGTATTAGGGCACCGAATAACTCTAGCTCGACACTGCGCATCAAATTCCTTAGCTTCTTTTCTTCCGGCATGGATGGATCCGCGCGTCGGAAAAGTCGGCACATATCTTTGAGAAACATTGCGACGCTTTCATTCGGCCTCTGTACACTCGCCTGAATTGCAGATTCAGCTCGCTCCTTGCGATCGAGGCTGGCGTATGTGCCGATTAGCTGCCGTCGAAATTCCTCCCATGTCGATAGGGCCCTGCCTCACGGTTCTCAAACCAGGTCCGTGCATAGTCCTTGAGGGCAAAGTAGGCGTTGCGTAGCTTGTGCTCTGTAGTCCAGCCGTTGAATTCTGCGACACGCTCAAAGTGATCGAGGCAGTCCTCTACATGCTCAAAGGTGTCCCCATGGAAGGACGTGGGGATTCGCGGCTGGTTCAGGACGACCTCGGTCAGGGCGGTCGAGAAAGAAGGTGGAACCAATGTATTCATCCTTCTGACTTGATTGCGTAGAGGCTCGTGCTCAGGCAGCAGTCCTTGAAGTCGGCAGCTTTCCGTACCTGCACAGGAGTCAGCTTGACCGGACTTCGTACTCGGCTTGTAGACGGTGTTCGATCTGGGAGTGGTAGCACGTACCCCACACCTACTACTACTAATGGGCATGACCACCTATCTAGGTTTATTCGCTCCTAACATGACAAACACTACACCCATTGTCCAGCATGCTGTTTTCAAAGCATGGTTTGTCTGGAACCCACACAGGTTCCAGAATTCTCAAAATGGAAAGAAATACTTTCTTCAGATCCAGTGCTTGGCTGGTGCTCCTCAAAATGAGAGACCAGCTGCTAATCACAGCTGATGCTTTGTGCTGTGGTCTAGTTGCAGTGCTCAGCCAAAAGCAAGACGATGGGCAACATGTTACTAGATACGCCTCAAGATATTTTGCAGAGACAGAATGCCTGGCTATGCCCAGATATAGAAAGAAGTGCTTTCTTTCTTGCAAGCTCGAGATAAATTCTATAAATGGGGCAACAATCTGTTTCCCAATTTATAAAGTGTGCACATGATTGATGCATTATGAGGCATAATGTACATCTTAGGCAAAGACTTTCCTGCAGCTGATACACTGTGAAGTTCTCATGTGAAGAATAACAGGCACCACAAGGGCCTACCAAGATTGAAGGCTATGCATGCTGCCTCTCCCCACCTTCTTTACAAGAACTGAAGAAAGAACAAGTGCTAGATTAATGCTGCTGCCAACTTTGCATTTTCACTCGAAAGAGCTGGACAAGGTGTTGCAAACTCTGAGAGAATTCTGGCTTTACAAGGACAATGTAGTCCAAGACATGTTGATATTTTGGCAATAAAACCATCGCGCCCAAGAAGCTACAGGAGCTTACCCACCCAGCACTTCTCACTTGAAGGCCACTTTGGAATCAATAAATGCCTAGCAAGACGGCAAAGTACTGCATCATAAATACATACAAACAGCAAATGTCTTCAAGTCATGTCGTACATGCTAGCACCACAGGGTTAAGAGAAGGGTGACACTCCTGCAATTGGGATTCTGAGAAAAGCTGTTACAGAAGTTCACTATGGACATATTTTCTATTGGACGGGTGTGGCGGCTCGTCACAAAATACTAGTAAGGGTATCCTGAGCTAGTACTGGCTAGTTTGACAGGACCTGTGGTTGTGACTCAATGCCTCTTTATTTTCACAAGGCGTGCAATAGTGTAGTGGTCGTGAACCGCAACAAACTGTAGCTTGCAAAAGGGCGCAGCTCGCTGTTTGCAGAATTCATAAGAATTCCAACAAATGGCGTGCAGTCCACGCTACCAACAGCGCAATGATCTCACAGAAGCCACCGTAAACTTATTCAAGAACTCCCTTGAGACGTCAGGTGATGCCTACAAGACACATGATTATAGACTGAGCCTTCTGAAAAATAGCTCCTCGCTAGTGCAAATGCTTACGAGCCAAATGCTTGGGACTACACTTCCAGCTACTGCAGACAGCTTCTTTCCACAACTCCCGGACCGGAGGAAAATGAAAGTGCATGAGCAAAAGTGCTGGCAGAAACAGAAAACTTACTCTGATGTTGGGCATGGCATACAAGATCTACCCAATTTGTATCCAGACAATAATGTCCGAGTAGTTGACCTGGAAAATGCAGACACACTTCAGCAGCCAGGAGATAAGCCCAGGTGATAGTGGATAGACACGGACAAAAAGACCATTCATCTCAAACAGGACACAACGAGTGCCACTGCCTCTGGCTGCATAACCAAGGATTCGATGAAAGTTCGGCTGGTCAGGCATGGAAACGAAAAAAAAACGTGACCTAAGAAATAATAGTCACACGACTATTATTTGCCGAGCATGCGCAGGAACATAGTCACAAAATTGACTGGGACAATGCCACTATTGTTGCCAAAGAAAAGAACATGTCATCCCGGCGGCTGCTAGAATCGCTAATCGTTCAATTGACGCCAGCTACGATGAACCGGACACCAGGGACTATGCCTGCCATTTACGCATGTTCATTACGTCACATGCTGGCTACATAGGTGACGACAATTTCCTGTCCAACTCAGTGAACGAGGAACCCATGTGTAGTTCCGAAACGTCGGGTTATACATCAGACTTGGTCAGTGACCGTGAACCCCCCTTCATGCCTCTGGCTAGGGGAGAAGAACACAAGCAGCTACACGACTGTACCAAAGAGGTTCCGTTTTGTAGAGATCCTGGGCACCAACACCATAGAAGTGGACAATGCATAACACCAGCTAAGCAGTAAGCAACATGACCCTTTTTATACAGGGAAGGATGTGCTACAAAGATGCTCGTACTACTGTAACGCTAATGTGCATGCTTGTAAAAAATTATCACAATAAAAAACTCACCTCTTGCCTAGTGCTCAATGTTGAGGCTACCATTCTGAATCACAATTACTTTATCCCACCTAGCTAACAGTTTGTCAAATCTCAACGAGGTTTTAATAAGAATATTGTCTCGACTACCCGAAACGCCAGTCTGTGTAGTAGTGTTACACAGTGTTGGGTTCAAATCTGCCATAATCATGAATCCGAATGAACTTGCCCACATTTCAGTTATTCTGCAAAAGTATTTGGGATCACTTCGTTGCTTCTATATGCACTGAGGCAATCACAGCTGTGAAACACATTTAGGTCGTACTGAAGATGTCAAAGACCATGTAACATATGTGCTGAAAGAAGCAATGACAACTTACGACATTGACAGATGCCGTTCAGATGAGCGTTGCTGTGCCAGTCGAAATTGCTGCTTTGACAATGGCTAAACTTAAGACAGAATACCATGAGGCAAAGTGAAAAGAGAACAAAGGTGCATTTTTCAGCTACATCACCTCATTGCTCCAATGCCCATGCATTTGATAACTCATTCATACAATGCGACGGCCTAGGCAAAGCCACGTTTGGATGAACCAATGTCTGCTTTTAAACATCACAAAATTCCACTTTTTCACGCACTAACGAACAACTGGCAGGTTTGAAGATTTACGAGTGTCAAGAAATATTGAATCTGTCATTCATGTGTTTACACTTTGTCTCATTATCTTCGTATGATCAAGTGTATGCTTGAAAGCGCAGACACTACTGCTGGCTTGCTAGCTAAACGCACTTTCAAGTGGCAGCTGGTGATAGAAATCTTCGAGCATTTGTCAATAAAAACGCTCGCGTAGATTTCGCGGTATGCTCATGCGCTTTCAGTGCAACGCACTGCGTGACACCTGCCTATCAGGCCAAGCAGGAGAGCGCCAAGGGACGAAACACCAAATTGTTCATTTGGCACTGTAAATGCGTATGTCTCTATTATAGTGTGCCTGTATATACACTTCGACGACGGCAATGATGCCACCGCTTGCAACAGTCGGCCAATTTAAAGAACGTGTCACAGCGTTCGCTTTCCATCTGTACAATCTAACACGGCGAGTCTCTTTTTTCATGTGGAAGCAGCTTTGTGTATCTAAAATCATTGATATCGCGAGCGCAACAGAACAAACGGGCGGTAGTGCGCATGAGGTTAAAATCGTAGTCCGCAAGATATGGGCTATAAATAACGGCTCAAACACGTTACAGATGGGTGTCAATTTAAGGCGTGCAGTGCATTAGCGAGAACTTCAGGCGGCGTGAAAAATGATGCCTAAGCATGCATAAATTACACAAAAAAATTATGTACGTCCCAGACGAGTTGAAAGTGGTCGCGAACAGCTACCTTACCTGTCTATGTGAATGACAGGTGCAGCCTCTGAGCTTCAATACGATCCCTATTCGGTATTGTATTGGGTACAAGAAAGAGTTATTACGCGGAAATATAAGGAACAGCTGGGGATAACCAAAAAAGCTGAGATGTACCATTGAAGCTCCCATGGTACGCACACATCTAATTGACAGGAAGCCGCCATGGCACATTTTGACTACCGGAAATAGGTGGCGCTCAGCATTAAAGAATGTCGAAACAGTTTTTCGTTTAAAATATTCTACGTGATGCTTATTTTTCTTGCCAGTTTTCGTTTTCATTTCTTGTCCAGAGAATCGCCAACAAAAAGCACAATTTACAAACTGTTTATTATCACAAAGAGCAGCGAGAACCGAAACCGAAACCAGGACGACGCGTTCGTTGCGGGTACAATTTTATCAACCTTGAAAAGTTTTAGAATATGGGCCCCAAACGTTTTGGGGCCTCAAAGAAATAGCGTCGAAGTCACTGCGCATGCGCTAGACGCAAACTGCCTTTGGGTTTTGCGTTGGGAACGCTATTTCCCGATTTAGCGGGAGCCCAAATAGCGGCCCCAAAAGTTTTGCGTCGGCAAACATGGCAGCACCCAACAAAGCGACGGCTCTAACCTAGCACCAAACTGGGTTCGATTCGCGGTAACGCGTCAAGTTCGCAAGATAGGAGAAGTGACTGCGGTTATCGCTTTCTCTCAACTAGCGTATGTTATGAAGATTGACTCATTAGACGCCGCTGATTTTGAATTCGATTGTGGATTTTATGGCTCGTAGGCCTAACACGGCTAAACTTGGCTGGTGAAGGCTAGTAAAGTTGGTTTGCTCAAAACTAAACGCAACTAATTGTTTGCTACTTACAGAAAAGCCTCTAAATTGTAATTAAATGCGAATACACGCAAGTCAAAATTATTATTCCTATCATACAATGGTATACTTTATTTAATTATTTCTAATAGCTTTTCTTTGACGCCGTAGTGGCGCTGTCAACGCAAGACGCTATCCGCAAACGTAAAACCATATTCTAAAACTCTTCACTCCTACGTGCCCCAACGCTAACACCCGCAAAGCTCTTTGGGGCCCCAAACTATAGGGGCCCCTATTCTAAAATTCCTGCCTCGATGATAGTGCGCCGAAGCCAGCACATGCGTACAAAGGCGATGGATGCTACATTCATGAGAACAATATCTCGATATCGGTCAATGCTGCATAACATAAGCTTGCAGCTGTAGTTTTCACACATTTTTGAGACATGGTACGCTTCGGTTCTTTTCGGTTTTACTCTGCGACACATTTCAACCTGTGCCACTACGCACATGCCAACATTTCGTCACAATTTCTTCAAAGCGGCATTTAGTTCATCGAGTACACCGACAAAACATGCGTGGAAACGCTTTCGAGCACCTGTCTCAGCAATCCCCGCCACCCTCCGTCCCCCTTTTTTTTCTATACTGCCGCCAACTAATGCACGTATAAGTTAACCTCCACATACAAATCACTCGTGGCGTGCCCCTTATTCACTCCGAATTAAAAGTCGGTGCTGTAAACTTACGTACGTACAGAGCTATACATCGCGGCTAGTTGCGTCGCAATCCCGTGTTTCTCTAGGTTTAACGCCCGCTCAATACCTATGTAGAATCCAACAATCGGTTTGCTCTGGCGCAGTTAGAAGACGATCGTCGTCGTGCTCTTTGCACACCACAAACGCGCCACGCACACACGCGCAACTTCAACTGCCGTAAAACGCGCTGTTCCACCTTGTATCGCTTCGTTCGTGGTCGTGCTGCTTGCGCGCACGCACAATATCCGCCTACCCTGCTACTCCGGCGAGTTGGCACACACAATTCTACCACTGATCTGCGCTATGGTATATTTCTATGGGCCCCGCGCGCGCGCGCACATGGGGACTAGGGCGTTTCAGGAGCTAGGTGCGTTTTTTACACGACACCTAGGGACCTACGCTCCCCTAGGGCGAAAAGTTACCTAGATATATGGTTCCCGTTGGTGCCGCGGGGGCGGCGCTGCAGCCGACCGGCTGCACTGGAGAGCGAATGTAAATGCGCTTCCCGGCGCGGGGAGCACTCTCCCTAGATCCCGCCGACACCCAGACCGGTTCCTCACGTCAAAGCCGGCGCGGGGAGAGGAGAGAGGCAGAACGAGCGTGAAGCGACCTGCGACAAGCGGGCAGAGTTGCTGGACCGGCGAGGCAAGCCGCAGGGGAATTGGGCGTCAGGCAGGCGTGAGGACGGCGGCCTGAGTTCCTGTAGCCGGAGCCTCCCTAGACGCGGCCCCGAGTCCGTCCCGATCTTCGGCAGCGACGTGCGGTTACGACGGACCCAGCAGCCCGGCGCCTCCCCAGCTCGGACGCCCTACTCGACACTCCGCAGATAAGCCCACGCCACGTGTTCCGCATCTCTCAGAACTTTTCGCCGGACTGTATTTTTGTAATCGCGTTTAATCTTTCGTTTAATTATCCATCGAGTGTTGATTCTTATATGTCCTGTTAGTTTAGTCTTTGCCGCATTTATTGTCGCATATATTTTGTATTTGTGCCGCGCATTTTGTTTGTTATTTCGCGAGTGTTAATAGCTCCCACGTGGTGGGCTTAGTGTCGTGCGAGTGGCGTCAGGGCGTGCGTTGTGTGACCCGCACGCCTTCCGCGAACTAGGCCCCCTGCTGGTAATTTGTATGTTCGTTTTTCGAGTATGTCTCGCACATGATTTTATTTTATTAAATTCAGTGTGTGTGTTTTACGTCGCCTCCCGTCTCATGCCTCTGGTTCACGGTCGATCAGGCGTGGACCTTATCGCCGGTCAGCAGTCGAACCCTCCAAGGGCCCGTACATGGTCAGTCCGCCCGTCCGTTCCGCCCGCTTCCGCCCGCGTGCGTATGGCTCTCTACTGGTGAGCGAGGAGCGGACGCAAGTTTCCCGTCCGGCCGCCTGCTCGTCTCTCATTGGCTGGTCCGAGGCGGATGGTTCGGCTGTCGTCACAGCAAACATGGCGCGTGCTCGAAGCGACGGGAAGCGGGGACGTAAGGCCTAAGCTACAGCCGCGTCAGAAACAGTCTATTTTTTCTCCTTTTTGTGATTTTTACTGAAGTTATCTGGCACCCACGGAGATAGTAATCGAAAGCAGCAAGCCGGTGTACCCTTCCAGACCTCATCAGTGCGTGCGATCGCCAACAGAAACAGACGGAGCGCAGGAAGTGTGTGTTGTGTTTACGAGAGCGTCGGAAGAAATATTTGAAGCCGTCGACTTCGTGATTTCTTGTGCCATGCTTCGCGTGTGCGTCGCAGACGACAACTCCATCACATACACGTGCATTCTGAGCAGCACACACGTTCAAGGCGTAGCGAAATAAGTAGCGTCCGACTGGCGCACCCAGTGTACACGTTTGGTTTCTGCTCTGTGTATGCGGATCGTTGCACGAAGTGGTGAACGCCAGCTCTTCGCAACTTTCAGAAGTAATGATACGATCAGTAGCGATAAGTTTTTATCGCCTCGTTATCGCTGCCATTCTGCGTGTGCTATACTGCGTGAGAGCCGTTTTGCCGGCTGCGATGCGCCGTGGTGACCGCGACGTCCGAGCTGTGTTCTTGCTGTTATGAAGTGTGTTTCTATACTGCGTGTGAGCCGTTTTGCCGGTTGCGACGCGTCGAGGTGACCGCGACGTCCGAGCTGTGTTCTTGCTGTTATGAAGTGTGTTTCTATACTGCGTGTGAGCCGTTTTGCCGGTTGCGACGCGTCGAGGTGACCGCGACGTTCGAGCTGTGTTCTTGCTGTTATGAAGTGCGTTTGCAAGCTACAAACCGTGATATATATGTGCGATGTGTCGCAGCGTTGCGGGGTGTAGAAGTGCTCGTTCTACGCGATGTGCGTTTGCTCAGAAGTGAGCTGTGCAGAAGTGTTGCCGATCGCGTTTTCATATTTAGTACCCTTACAGATAAGCCCTATCACACCGGCCTTTTCTGCTTCGTACATCTATCGTTTCTTTCAAAAGTTGTTACTGCACGGTTGGAGATGCTTATATCGGTGGGGGGAAATTAGGGAACATCATAATAATTGCATACGTCAAGACGTTCAGCGCTTTCGTGAAATGTGGACGCCCCTGAGAGCACTAATGTCATGAATGCAAATTTCTGGCAGCCTTGATTTTCATAATGTGGACACTAGTGTGAAGATCAAGAATTTCTAGATTTCACGAAGTAAATTGCTTTATATTTTGTGATGCAAGTGGCTTACATAGCCAAAAATCTGAGCTGCTTGTTTTTGACTAGTGACTAAGCACAGAGTCTGTTTGTGAAGACACTAGTGGCATGGTAGATGAATATGTTATAGGTAGGAACTGGATACTACTTCTTATTAACTAAAAATTTTGCGCTTGCTGACAAAAAGCAATATGAATGCAAAAATGAACACGTAGGACGAGTAGTAACAAGTAAGTGTCACAGGTGTGGTGTTATATAACATTTTGCTAGCAGCCAGCAGAACTGCGTGAAATAAATTTTGCCCAGAGTTCTTCCTCACTGGCCAGCCACGGTCACCTTACTAATGCAGGCAGAATTCGGTAAGCAAAAGTTTGTGGTTACTTTGTTTATCCACTCTATTTGATTATCTGGTTCGTGGCGCCTGTTTTGGCACGAGCCTTCAGTTTAAAGCTAACAATAGCACAAGTACCAGCATTGTATGCCTGACAGGTGCTTTATTTTCTTTCCTCATGTTCATTCTGCCAACAGTCATTAGCAAATAATGTGCATTAAACTGACTTGGGCCTGTAAAGTTGGGCCTGTAAAGTATGTCCATTAAATGTTTTTCCAGTGCACTTTCATCTGCCAGTAAGTTTACTGCTACCTATCATTCGTGGGTGCGGGATGTTGGACGCTATAAGTGGCTATCTGACTGATCTTCATTTTGAATAGGCCACAGTTCCACTCACTAACTGAACCGTTTTCAGCTGCACTGCCAGACTATAGAAAGGGGGACCTCGCCTCTTGTCATTCTTTAGCATGCTCATGGCCACAGTGCGTTGTCCCTGAGAAGTCAGCTGCTATCACAATTTAAAAAGTGCCTATTGGCTGCTATGAGTTTATCCTGAGCACGAATTTTCACAGTTATGTAAGCATTAGTTATGTGACCGAAGCCAGCCAATGAGCACGAACTGCTGGCAAAATTTTGAAGTGACTCTACAGGCAGAGTGTCTGCTCCCTATATTATGTTAGCCACACTGCTTTGTCAGTGTGCTGAATTGTTCTTTTTTTACAGAAATTTACTACCCAGCCAGAAAAGATATTGCCAGACCATGAATTTTAGGCCTGTACACATGGTCACTTCTTTATTTTAAGATATTCTGGACATGACACCCAAGTCTAGCTTAGATTAGCAACATCAGCTTAACTTATGCATGGAGTTGAGTTGCTTCCTGTGTGAAAAAAAGTCATTGCATTGCTAATAGGAATTAGACTGGTACAAAAAATTATTTGTCTTTATGGCTTGTAGTATAAGTGGTGCTGTTCATTTGATGCACACAGTAACACGTGAACACAAATGTATGTGTACCTTGCATTTATGTGCATGTGTGTGTGAATAAAACAGCACAACTTCTAATATCAAGGCACGTTGTACCAACTATACCCATTAAAGATGTTCTATGTGGCATTCAGCCGATCTTATTGAAATTTTATCACATGGTGCAGTTACAACGTTTCATACCTGTATGTAAACCAATTTAATAACTGTATTCACTGCATGTGAGAATGCATATTTTAGGCCAATGCAGTGCCTGGGGTACCAACGTTTTAGTTAGCTTTGCCACAGCTTATTAGAGGGATCTTGTTGATTATGCCATCCAAACAACTCGTATAAAGGTTTGTGTTTAGTATACCAGCAGTGAAATACTGAATGCAGCTGCAATTCTTTGTATACTAGTGAGATTAATTCCACTGCTCATTGTTCTGCAACATGTTCTTCAGTCACACTTGTTGACAGTATTTGGCGTCATGAGTTCTAGACTAATTTTCACATGGGCCTTTCGATGAAGTCAAATCTGTCTCTTCAACAGTCAGTTTAGTGGAAAGCCACCACTGAACCAATAGCTCAAAGACCAATTCCTGCATGCTTTTTGCCAATTGGGTAGTGCGCGGAAACTATGTGTGATACATCACTTCAGCTACACCAATAATCACACAACTAAACCTGCCACATATAGTTAAGTCATTGATATAGGCAGAGGAACATGATGCACGTATGTAACAGTTACTCATCCCTTGAAATGTCAATGATCCAAACCTTTGCGAGCATATCAGTCACAACCATCCAGCAGCACAAGTGGGAACACTTGTGCTATCACAAGCGAAAACAAGTACAATAGTACTGCCGTCTCAGCTGGTTTGTCGTGATTACTTTGCCTGCAAGTTCCTTGTTTATATTGGATAGGCTTCCTACTTTATAAATTAACAGTTTTCACAACATTTACTGTGCTAATGAAGGCACAGCACAGATACCAGTACTGAAGGAGGTATATACAAGTAGGGCAGAGAACTTGTGGGTAAGCTCAAAAACACCCGCCGTGGTTGCTCAGTGGCTATGGTGTTGGGCTGCTGAGCACGAGGTCGCGGGATCGAATCCCGGCCACGGCGGCCGCATTTCGATGGAGGCGAAATGCGAAAACACCCGTGTGCTTAGATTTAGGTGCACGTTAAAGAACCCCAGGTGGTCAAAATTTCCGGAGTCCTCCACTACGGCGTGCCTCATAATCAGAAAGTGGTTTTGGCACGTAAAACCCCAAAAATTATTATTATTATTAAGCTCAAAAATAAACGGGTAAAACTATGTCGAACAAACCATTTTCACATTAGAAGATATGTCATTGGCAATTAATGCACATGCAATAAGTGCCCTGTGTGGGAGATTGAGACCTGTGATGCCAAACACCTGTTTGCCTTTTAAATATTGACAAAGAAAAATTCCAGTCTGTACTTCTGTGTCGGAGGGTACAATATCAAAGGAGAGGTGCAAAACGGATTTTGCATGTAGTAGTCCCTTATGAATGTGCTACTCAAGTTGTGCCAAGCATAGCCATCTGTGTGCAAAGCATTGGACAAGGTACCATATGTATGTCTGACACATTAAAAATCTTTTGCATTGAACATTCTGAGCTCTAAATGTTATGCATGCTGTTTTCAGCTACAAATAGCGTGCATACATATTTGACCGGCTCCACAAAGAGCTGATGTGACAAAAAAAATGTGTATACCTTAGTGTTATGTTGCTTAGCATGGTGTCTCAGTTTACTTAACACAGTTTTGAATTTACAGATTGCTTCACATGTTTATAGCTAAAAACCACAGAAAACTCCTTGCATTGTGACTGCGAGGTCACAACACGAGGATTTGTGTGGTATCCTTCCTGTTCATCGGTGTGTCCTTGCACTATAAATGTAAAACGTCACACCTGCAAACCTGAGCATCCAACTATACATTTCAAACACTTTTTTGAATGCTTGGCAGTTATGCTTACAAGCACATTGTGACAGCAAAGCTACACCACCTTAATTTAACTGCGATGTAAAGGGTTGTTTGTGCATAGCCAAGCTGTTCTAGCGTGCCTGCAGGGATACAGCATTGTCCAGTGGCGCCGTATAGTTCAGGCGTAACAGTGAACTAGTAAACAAAGCGGCTGATAATACTAAGCTGACCCATATGTAGGAGCATTGCATTATCTAACCCACACGCAAAGTTGCTTTCAGTGTACTGAATAACCACAGCTTTGATTTACCAAGTTATATTGCTGCACACACACAGCACTGAAACAAAGTCTGTACAATGGTGAGAAATGCGCCAAGGAATGAAAGATTACTTGTGATGTGTGGATTTGAATAGTAGATGTGAATGCATACCCAATTCACCAGTATGCATGTTTTCTTTTGGAACAATTTTACATTTGGCACAGAGGCTGAGCCACTACGGCCTCTTGACTGCATATTTCTGTGCTCTCACAGTGCTAATGGGAGTATCATTCATTTGGCTACCCGAATAGTGAATACGTAATAGAGCACTACAATCTTTCAGTTTTACACAGAACACCTTGTGCATTATTCACAAAGCTGAACCTAAGGAACTATTCGCTGGTTTGCTATGGAAATAAAAAAATGGCAATGAATGTTTCCTCACTTTTTGTGTGGCCCTGTCTTCTGCCCTACGTGCCTTCATTTCATTGTCATGAGCATGTTAAAACAGCAACTAATTAAAAAATACAAACACAAAACTACTAACTACATCAACCTTTTCACACCACAAGAGGTCACTGAACTCACTGCTAAGCTACACTTGATAATCTCGGTTTGCTTTCAAATAAATACAGGCACTGGCCAGCTGTTTATGTTTTGCTGTGCATTTTTCATTTTTCTAAAACACGGCTGTGCATGAGCTAGCTAGGTTGTTACTGCATAAATAAATAAACATGCAGCCCATGCCCAACTACTCATATAACCTGAGTAGAGCTTATTTTTTATATGTAGAGCAATCAAAATAGAACACGCACGTATGATGCTGACAGTATCAAACAGTCTCAAGTCCAACATCCTTGTTTGGTGCCATGGGTGAGAGGGAGCATGACTGTCAAGGTACTACTGAATTTTGTGCGCTTCGGTAATGTTTGTACATTGTTGAAATGTTAAATTAGGTATGTTAAGTAGAGAAGGTGGCAACATATTGGCCACCCAGGCTGGCAGGAAAGAATGTAATTGTTCGATTTCACTCAAAATAAGTTTTCTTATCAGCAATGTAAGTTATATGCTTTCCAATAAATACTCCCCTTGGAAACATCTCATGAGTATACATATATCTGCATAAGGTCACCGCTATACATACACATTGCTTTAAGCCAGTCATAGTGAATTGTACACTCACTGCTTAACCTTCAATTCCTTGCTGCATGAAGTTAACCACTTATGCACAACCTTCTTGCACACGGTGAGAACTTCATTCATCGCTGGGCACATCATTTAAGGTTATATTTTGTTTAGAAAGTTTACAAGCAGCAAGTATTAAATTCCTAAGGTGCATGTTTCATGCCTCATCTTTGGTGCCTTTATATCTGTAAAAAAAGAAAAGGCATTCCATGCATCCAACTACTTTAAGCACTCTCATAAAATTGGCAGAGTGAAAAAAAAAGCACGAGCAAGCGTATCATGTACTCGGAGCCTCACACGCGTGCTCAGTGGTAAAAAGGTGTCTTGGCGACCTACGCAAATGCATTCCGCGACAGATGTGCGTGTGTTCCCGTATTCTCGCAAGCTGTCACTAACACTACAGAAACCGCGCAAAAGTTAAGGCAGCGTGCACTGAAAGTAATCATCCCAGAATACGTCGCGTGCTGCGACGTGATGCGATTGCAATACATCTGTAAAAGGTGGCGCAGATAAGACGACTGTGCAATGTTTCGAAGAAGGATGACGGTGCCAATGCAACAAATAAGGCTGCAGAACAGAATGTGGCAGCCTAGAGTCGCATTTTCGCCGGAACGCGGAAACTGGAAATCACATCTGCAAAAATATGCCAGTGTCGTCTGCTGTCAAAGGTCGTTGCCAACCTTGAACACCTTTGCTCCGCCGAACGGTTGCCAGCTGTCAACAGGCCGCGTCGCCCAATAGGAGTGCGCGTGCGTTCCGCTCGTGCGGATTGAGCGTGCATGGAATTTTGCGACACCTTCCGCCTTTCGGGCTTCCGCTCGCGACCGGACGAGGGCGGAACGGACGGGCGGAGCGACCATGTACGGGCCCTAAACGCACGCGGGGTGGGTTTGTTGTCGCCCCATCCCCTCCAGTTCGGAGAGTGCGAATTACCTCACCACCAATCTTTGACACACGGTCAAGCAAGTTAATAAACAATAAATCTTCGCAGCTGTTTCAAGTTAAAACATGCAACTTTAAAAGGCCGAACTGTCAGTGCATTTTAGAATGTTCGTGTAATGGCTCCAGCAAGTAAATGATGAATAAATATATGAAACACAGCTATTTTTAGGTTGCGACAGCAGCAGGCTATTCTCGTGTCCTTCCAATGTTAGTACATTTTTATATGCATGATAAGATATGTCGAACACAGTTATATTTTGGTTGCGACAGCAGCAGGCTCTTCTCGTGTCTTTACAATGTTACGAGATTCTTATTTGCCTGGTCTATCACGTAAATAAAGTGATAAAACTTCTCCGGGGTTTCAAATCAACATATGCAGCTTTAAAAAGCCGCACTATGCAGTGCTCCTTAAACTGTTTGTATAATGCCTGCAACAAATAAATGATGATAAAATATGTCAAACAGAGTTATATTTACGTTGCAACAGCAGTAGGCTGTTCTCGTGTCTTTCGAACGTTAGGACATTCTTATTTCCGTGGGCAGTCATGTTAACAAAGGAATAAAGCTTCTCTGGTCTTTAGATCAAAATAGCCAACTTTAGAAAGCCGAACTATGCGGTGCTTTTACACTGTTTGTGCAATGGCTGCAACAATCAAATGACGACTGAATATGTCAAATACAGTTATATTTAGGTTGCGATAGCAGCAGGCTGTTCTCGTGTCTTTAAAATGTTAGGACATTCTTGTTGGCATGGTGTATCATGCTAATAAAGTGATAAAGCTTTTCAGGGGTTTCAGATCAGCGTATGCACCTTTAAAAAGTCGAACTATGCAGTGCTCTTTAGACTGTTTGCGTAATGGCTCCAACAAGTAAATGATTACTATATATATCAAACACAGTTATTATATTTCATGATCTAAAGTGAAGGTGCTGAAACGACGGTGGACGAAAAAAGAACACACACAGGGCTCCTGTGTGTGATGTGTGTCGTTTTAGCGCGTTGAGTTCGGATGATGCTTAACAAACATGCCCAACTATCCATCCTAACCTCGCTATATTTAAGTTGCGACAGCAGCAGGCTGTTGTCGCGTCTTTCCAATGTTACGACAATTGTTATTTGCATGGTCAATCAATCTAATAAAAAATAAAGCTTCTCAGGTGTTGCAAGTTAAAATAGGCAACCTTAAAAGGCCCAACTATGCAGTGCATATTAGAATGTTTGTGTAATGGCTGCAGCAAGTAAATGATGAGTAAATATATCAAACCCAGTTATATTTAAGTTGCGACAGCAGCAGGCTATTTTCGTGCCCTTCCAATGTTAGGACATTCTTATTTGCATGGTCAATCATGGTATTAGAGCAATAAAGCTTTTCTGGTATAACAAATCAAAATATGCAACTTTAAAAAGCCGAACTATGTATTGCTCTTTAGACTGTGCAATGGCTGCAACAAGTAAATGATGACTAAATATGTAAAACACAGTTATATTTAATGATCTGAAGTGAAGGTACTAAGACGATGGTGGACGAAGAAAGAACAGAGTGTGTTTGTGTTCTTTTTTCGTCCACCGTTGTTTTAGCGCCTTCACTTCAGATCATGCTTAACCAACACGCCCAACTATCCATCCTAACGTAGTTATATTTAAGTTGTGACAGCAGCAGGCTGTGCTCACGTGTTTATAATGTTAGGACATTCTTGTTTCCATGGACAATCACATTATTAAAGCAATAAAGCTTCTCTGGTGTTGGAAGTCAAAATATACAACTTTAAAATGCCGAACTATGCAGTGCTCTTTAGACTGTGTAATGGCTGCAAGAAGTCAATCATGCTAATAGAGCAATAAAGCTTCTCTGCTGTTTCAAGTGATTAAACGTGTCAAACAGAGGTATGTTTAAGTTGCGATAGCAGCAGCCTTTTCTCGTGTCTTTCCAATGTTAGGACATGCTTATTCGCATGGTCAATCATGTTAATAAAGCAATGAAGCTTCTCAATAAATTCATTACATCAAGGTAAATTGCCACGATGCCTTCATTGGGGAATGAAAGAAATTCCTCAATCTAGAAATTCGTTCGCGTTAAACTATGACGCAGGACTTTAGTGACATGCTTTATAAGCTGTTTGTGCAATAGTACAAGTCTGTCTTGCACTCAAATTTTATGAAGGTATGCCTGTTTATATTTTTTTCAGTAATCACGGCTTTCATGCATTACTTTTCATTATGCACTGTTTCATGCGTCACAATTTCACAGCATGTACAGGTCACAGACAACCTGATTCAGAACTGCCAGCAGTCCGCAGATTTTTTTGAAGTTTGTGTCAAAATATCATCGTTTTCCTTCTTACTTTCTGGCATACAAGCCAACTTGACGGTGGCCACTTCATGAAAATTCTCACATGTCATCGACTAATCCCTTAACTACTCTCAACAGCTAGTGCAGTCAGTTATAAAACCAATGTCTTGCATGCTTGAACACAATGCATGGAAACTCTTCTAGGTTGGGGTGAAAATACTGGAAGATATGAATAAGAATCTCTGATTCATAAAAAAGGTGGGAAGAATTAAATTCTCAAGTCAGATATCTAAAAATTCATTTCTTTGAATAGCTGGTAAAAGACCCAGGTGATCTCACTGCCTTGGGTCACAGCTTTTTCATGGCACAAAGTCCCTATCATACCAGGTGCACGCACGCTGGCAGAACCTGGGCGCACGCATCTTTTTTCACCCTGTGCCCACATTTGAGGGATGTACATGCACTTTATTAACCTATATTTACCTTTAGGCGTGGAACACAAGCAGTAACAGCAAAGCGACAACAGCAAATATTTACCAGCAACACACTGCTTATATATCACAGCAACTTCTGAATAAAATTTTCCGAAGCACGTACACCTTTGTTTATGCAGCACCTTGAGCTTCTAAAAGAGGGTAGCGCAAGTACAGTTATACTGCGATATAACAAGCTTCTATAAATAAATTACTCAATATAACAAAGTAGTTAACTTGTTAGAACTTCTTGTCCATAAAACACCTGTGTTTTGCACCTCAATACATCGAAGTGTATATAATGAAATTTCACTGCTGCCGCAAAAAAAAATACAGAGACAAAGGGAAACTCGCATAAATGCAGATGGTCAAATATTTCATTTACATGTGGCTGCTAGCGAACGCCACCTGTCAAATCGCGCGCTGCAACTGAGAGTGATTGCCAAAACGGAGCAGCGTTGCCCTATAAATTCCAAGTGTTTGACGTAGTAGTTCTGCACAAACCTGCAAGGTGGAGAGATGTAATGAAGAAAGGGAAAAAATGGAAATGTCAGACATCAAGTCCTTCAAATTCTAAGTGCGATAAGTTCCCATCGCGCCCTGCACGTGGTATGCTTTGACTGCGAGTGAAAGCATGCAAGGGTGAGCTGACAAGGACAGCGCCTTGATAATCGAAACTGTCTTCCAGTGCGAGGATGGTGGGAGGGTGGTAAGCGGGCAAGGAAGGTTGGCACATGCCTGCATTTCTAGTACAGCCGTGGCTCACAAGGCTGAGCGCATGTGTAGCTTCTACACTCCATTTTAGAGGTAATCTGCCGTGTGGCAAAGACTGGGCAAGCTAAGATGACGTGACATCACCTACATTTAGTGCGGGACGTAGCGCATCTCGAGTTTATTACACGAGGCTGACTAAGCTTTCACTCCACGCTGCCAGCGCTTTTCATGATAACGTCATCCCACTGCGGGCGACACAATGAAGAGGCGCAGAGTGAATGCGAAAGCATGGCTGGCTTTACATCATACCGATAACATGAAGCTATCATCAACACGGCAATAAACTATCATCTCCGACTCTCACATTCAACAGAATTATTTTGTCTAATTCAAATTTGCTTTTTTCGATTGCCCGATACAGAACCTTTGACAGCGCCTGCCGTGTAAGAAAAATCTAGCGGTGACTGCACTCATTTGCACAACCATCAGAATTTCAATGCAATTAAACCTTGATATAACGAAATTCATATTGCAAAATTCTCGATATAACGAAGTATTTAACTTTTCACAACCTCTTGTCCATAGAACGTCATGTATTTAGAACCTCAATATAATGAAGTGACTTTGCATTCTATTTCAGTATAACAAAATTTCACAGCCATCGCAAAAAATGCCGAGACACTATATGGAAACTTCGGCAGACGCACGTGGCCATTTGATTGAACTACAAGTGGCTGTTTGCAAACGCACCTGTCAAACCGTGTGCAGCGCAACAACAGCAACCGCCAAAGTAGAGCCGCATAATGTTCCATATAAAGTCCAAGTGCAATAAGAGCCTACCGCGCCCCGCTCACTGTGTGCTTTAGGTACAAGTGAAAGTATGTGAGAGGGAAAAAGAAAGATGGTCGCTTCACAAGTGACACCTTCCTGCACTAGCAAAGGGAAAGAGGGGGAGGGGAGGGAGCTTGCGGCAATGCTATCAAATGTTTCCGAGGGGCTGGTGGTGGGGGGTAGGGGGCGTGTATCTCCGTTGTGGCATCTCGGTCGTGGTTGCCTATGGCTGCAAGCGCGGTTGAATGCACACGAATCTGTGCACCCTGCTCTAGATGTCATTTGCGGCATTTGCAGAGTGGCGTGCCAAGAAAAAAACCAGTCGCAAAAATCAAAACACACCACAACGACTGGGCTATCAACTGGCCTTCATTAGAAATCGTGTAGTCTCAGCAAGGACAGCAGAGCATGCGCAACCACAGCATCACTAATGACAGAGCATGAAATAATAATAATAATATTTGGAGTTTTACGTGCCAAAACCACTTTCTGATTATGAGGCATGCCGTAGTGGAGGACTCCGGAAATTTTGACCACCTGGGGTTCTTTAACGTGCACCTAAATCTAAGCACACGGGTGTTTTCGCATTTCGCCCCCATCGCAATGCGGCCGCCGTGGCCGGGATTCGATCCCGCGACCTCGTGCTCAGCAGCCCAACACCATAGCCACTGAGCAACCACGGCGGGTACAGAGCATGAAGAGACAAGATATCACATCTGTCATGACCTACCTAAAGAAGCAAATTCTTTTTCAAGTAAGCGCACAGAGGTTGTACTAATGCAGCCGTCACCTAACGAATTGATGTAGTACACTTCCAGGATTTCTCGCTGTTCGTTGCCCTTGCCCCTACCAAGAAATGTTAAATTGCTGAACAATCGGTAACAGCCATATTCATTGCAATAGCGAGGCAAGTTTGCACCGTTAATGGACCCAAGGGAGGAGTGGTGCTTATGCAGGCAGTCATTATTACATCGACTGGTTTGGCCTATGTAAACTCTCTCGCATGTGAGGGGGAACTTATACACTACCCGTGCAACACTTTCCATGACACTGTTTTCGTGCTGCGTTGTGCAAACGTGGTTTCTTGCCCTGCCTCGAGAAATGTGCGAGCACATACCCGAAAACTTGC
Organism: Dermacentor albipictus; assembly: GCF_038994185.2. Lineage (NCBI taxonomy): Eukaryota > Metazoa > Arthropoda > Arachnida > Ixodida > Ixodidae > Dermacentor > Dermacentor albipictus. The sequence continues at coordinate 202,340 of NW_027225643.1, read as the reverse complement.
AAAAGACAGAAAACACTTCACTTACTTCCTGCTAGGCCGCAACCTTTTTGATGGTGTGGCTCCCTTTATGCACATACGCCATGGCTTCGAGTTTCCTACGTTCAGTGGCCCCAACGGCTGCCAGCTTCATACGTTCTTTCCTAAAGGGAGGCTGAAGAGTCTGTCGAATTGAATAAGACGCTCATATACGGATGCGGGAACTTTTTAAACAATGAAGGTAAAATTTTGGGGGGGGGGGGGATTTTTCACTTAGGAGCGACGCAATCGTCAGTTAAAATTGCGCTGTAGCTCCGCCCCCCGTCGAGCGCCGCGCGCTGCTGCTGACGATGCAAGCGGAGACCTTAAACCACGGCTTAGTGACGTCAACACTGGTCTTCCGCTCCTTCGCAGTCTCCGCGACCGTGCCTGACCAGGCTTATTTCTGCGTGCGTGCCGTCCTAATCTGCTTCGCTCGACCCTACATTCCTTTATTTGTGTGTATATAGGAGTGGTAGCTGACGTGCGCAGCATCAATTGAACTTGTAGGCCGATCATGCCGGCGTTCTGTGCAGCCTACGCTTATACGAACACCAGTGACCGCGACGATGTTCCGATGTTCCATTAGTTCCTGCAAGACAAGAAGCTTTCTGCTAAGTGAGAGGTTGCTGTGAAGCGAAACAACTTCAAGCGCTCAAGAACAAGTGTTGTGCTCTAACCACTTCCGTGACGATTACTACGGGAGTTTATCAAATAATGCGTGCTTTGGTTTCTCCTAAAAAAATTGTTAGCACGCTGAACGGGAGGTGCATGTTTATCGCATACCCTTGACGCAGGTTTCATCGCCAAGTGCCGCGAATTTTCTATTCGCACGTGTGTTGTGAAACAGCCTGCATGCAGCTACCATAACGCAGTGCAAGCGTAAAGTTTGCATGTGTTGGAAAGCCTGCTCACGCCAAGGCGCTGCACTCCCCCTTCTCTCGCACACATAAGAAACCGACCATCTCACGTAGCCGACGGAATTCGCCAGTTACAAGTAGCGTGCGGATGGCGCACTGATGAAGGTTCTATACTACACGTGCTACAACAGCCGGTAAACTTTTCCCGCGTTTAAACCGTCTGTGTAGATTGCCGACAGCTTTGGGGCAGCGCACAAATGCTGAAGATTGCATCACCGCTTACGTTCTGCGAGGAGGCATGCAGGAACATAACACTACAGTTGTTTGCCCGGAAACGTACTCACTGGAACGCTGAATGCAGCTTAGCAAAAAACACACTCTCCAAAGAACATTTCCAACACAAAGAGATACTAACACTTCGCCTTCGTTCGCGTGGAAAGCAATGCTTGCACCAGTATTTTTCGCTTCTTGGAGAGGCCGGCTCTTCGCAATCGGCTCGTAAATGTAGTATGTACAAGTATGTACGTACGTGTAGTATGTACAAGTATAAACCCCTTACAACTGACCTTGCACGCGACAGCGACAGCGCTGCAAGCGAGGGGATGGCTGTCGCGTTCACTCGTCGTCTGTAAGCCGAACCATTGTTGACGTCACGAGGCGCGCGACCAATCACCGGCGGAAACTAGGCGCGCGAGCTAGGCGTGTCTGCTGCTGCATTTTTCGTCGAAATAAAATATGCTTGCGCTTTCTTTTACTCAATTTCGATGCGATATTCGAATTCAGAGGGTTGAAAACCACGGCGTACTGCTCTTCACTCATTTTTTCTGGAAAACCTTTCAGCTTCCCTTTAAGCCTCTGAAGCAAAGATTCAGCCACCGCTTTCAAAAGGGGCTGAGGGAACCCTATGGCTTCCGAACGCTGAAATTGCACGTCAAAGCTACTTTTTATAGCGTGGTGACATCTTTTTTCGAGTGCGTTGCGGAAACAATTCATTGCAATTCCTTGTTTTACAATCGTTGAGTGTGCAGAACCAAATGGTAACAGAGCTTTCTTGCTTCTAGGTGAAAACATCCAGCATAAATGCCCATCGTCAAAGAATGTTAGTTGCGGTCCTAGGAACCTGATGGAATGATTGCTAGGAAGTTCATGAGTGAAAGTGAGAGTGCGTGAAGAAGCTTTAAAAATACTCTGTACATCGTCTACTGCTGCGGACAGAGGGTCATTAGGCAAAACTTGAAAAGTACTAAAAAATCATCCACATACCTAAAAACTTTGCACACAAGCTTGTCTTGAAGGAAGTCTTGAAGTGTCCTGTCAAATTCTGCTTAAAAATTTTGGTAAGAACTGGAGCAACGCTAGAGACAATACAAATTATTTTTTTCAGAATGAACAAGGAGCCTTTGAATTAAACAATAGTGGACCACAGATAAAAGGATAACAGCTCGAGAAAAGCATCCACCGAAAATGACCTCGAATCCACCGAAATGGTGGCTTCGTCGTCCTTGCGACAAGGCCTCTTGGAGAGAAGGCAATGGCTACTGTAGCGAAGAACTTCGTGTCTACAAATCGGACGCCCTTAAGGTTGAAGACGGCAGCGGTGAAGTTGCTGAGTGAAAACAACTTGAAAAAGCTTTCGGAAATTGTCATGAATTGCAAGTGAAACCGCATGCAAGTTTTCTTTTCAGCAAAAACGCACAGGGTGGGTTGCTCTCTGAGAGCCACCTTCACAGAGACAGGTTCGTGGCAGAAGTTTGTGAGTCAATTTTTCCAACGACAGTTGACGGCCCTCCCAGTGCAGGATATATTCAGCGTGGCTAGCTCGGCATCGGTGGCAGAGGCCCTTAATAGCGGTATCCGTGGTGCCAACATGTGTTATTCAGTTGGTATTGAAGACCTCTTCTACAGCACTCCTCACAATGAAATCTTTGAAGCTGTTCGTGAACTTATTGATCACTGCAGTCCTGTAACTTCCAGAACATATGCGCTCTGTCGGTGGATGCCTTTCTAGAGCTGTTAATGTTATCATTTTATCTGTCATCCACTATTGTTGAATTCAAAGGCTCCTTGTTCATTAAAAAACAAGAATATGTGTTGTCTCTAGCATTGCTCCAGTGCTTTCCAAGGTTTTTAAGACAAATTTGACAGGACACTTCAAGACTTCCTTCAAGACAAGTTTGTGTGCCAAGGTATTAGGTATGTGGACGATTTTTTAGTACTTTTAGAGCTTTTACCTAATGACACTCTGTCGGAGCAGTAGACGATATATCGAGTGTTTTTAAAGTTTCTTCACGCACTCTTAATTTCACTCATGAACTTGCTAGCAATCATTCTATCAGGTTCCTAGAACCGCAACTAACATTCTTTGACGATGGACATTTATGATCGATGTTTTCACCTAGAAACAAGACAGCTCTGTTAACATTCGGTTCTGCACACTCAAAGATTGCAAAACAAGGGATTGCAATGAATTGTTTCCGCAATGTACTAAAAAAAAATATGCCACCACGCTATAAAAAGTTGCTTTGACGTACAATTTCAACGTTTGGAAGGCATGGGGTTCCCTCAGCCCTTTTTGAAAGTGGTGGCTGAATCCCTGATTCAGAGGCTTAAGAAAGAACCTACGAAGCTGGCAGATGTTGGGGCCACTGAACATAGGAAACTCGAAATCATGTCGTATGTGCATAAAGTGAGCCACAACATCAGAAAGGTTGCGGCCTAGAGGGGAGTAAGTGCAGCGTTTTCTGTCCCTTGCAAGTTCTCGGATGTGTGCTCGCACATTGCTCGAGGCAGGGTAAGGAATCACGCTTGTACAACGCAGCACGAAAACAGTTTCACGGCATGTGCTGCACGGGTAGTGTATAAGTTCCCTCTCAGATGCGAGAGAGTTTACAGAGGCCAAACCGGTTGATGTAATAATGACCACCCGCATGAGCACCACTCCTCCTTGGGGTCCGAAACAGTGCAAGCTTGCCTCGCTATTGCAATGAATGTGGCTGTTACCGATTGTTCCGAAATGTAACAATTCTTGGTAGGGGCAAGGGCAATGAACAGCAAGAAATCCTGGAAGCATACTACATCAGTTTGTTAGGTGACGAATATATTAGCGCAACCTCGGTGCGCTTACCTGAAAAAGAATTTGCTTTTTTAGGTAAGTCACGATAGATGTGATATCTTGTCTTTTCACGCTCTGTGATTAGCGATGCTGTTGTTGCGCATGCTCTCCTGGCCTTGCTGGGACTACGCCGTTTATAATAAAGCTAAGTTGATTGTCCAGTCGTTGTGGTGTGAACCCCTCTTCTTGTCTTTTGTCTTTTGTGACAGTTTTTTTTTTATTCCGCTATGTACCAACTGGCATGGATTTTAATCCTTCTGGCATGCCAAGACAACGTGGCGCTATGTACGGTATTTAGTTGTATAATGACCGCACCACTGAACTTCATCGTCAAAATTCGATTTTTTTTCCCGTGTAATGATCGTACCCCGAACGTGCTGCAACAATATGTCGTGTGCCAAATCTATCTAATGGCGATCGCGCTTACCATCTGTCAAATGCTGTCGAATGCTACCGAAAGACTGAAGACATACCAAGTGGTTTGCACGCACCAAACATTCTTAAGCAGATGCCCCATTTCATTCCTTTCATTACTTTCCCCACTTCCAAAAAAAAGCTACCAACAAAGTTGCCTTGGCTTTATTATTTGTAGGATTTATAATGGTTGTGGTCAACAACAAAACAAGCGCCTTTCGATTCATCTCCTCTGCACTCGTGGGCACGCAACTAATCGCGAGTGGCAACGATAGTAGCCACGTTTACACTGATATGTTAGAAGTGTACTCTATTCATAGGTTGACGCTTGTAACACAGCTAAGGTATTCGCCCCCGCTTAGTGGAAACGTGCTGTATTAGGATAGTAGTCAAGGCAAACGCCGCAGTTTCCGCAGCATGCCCACCATGTGTTTCTGTGTGACTGGCAGCTAAGCGAGCCCATCTCCGTTTCTGTCTCCTCCAAGTGGACATGACTATGGTATTGCTGCAAACTTGCCAATATTAACGATATTATTCATTACTGATACGGAAGAAACTGTTTCAGCGCGCGTAATGTACTCACGAGAAGAAAACAAAATCGTGCTCGGTGCATTCGGCTTGATATGCTGGCCGCCATTCTTGCTTTGGTGTCCCGCACTGTTACAGCGGCAGCTGTCTGTTTCTTGACCTGTTGTCATCCCGCAGCAAATGCAGAATGGTAACATTTTTTTTTTCTTTTCGCAGGAAATTTAACCCGCGTAATGCTCGCGCCCCTGCATTTGCGTCAATTCTTTTGACAGAAAAGTGCGATGATTATGCGAGTAAATACGGTAAGCTGCCTGCTCGTGCATTTAGTATTGGAGGTTGCATAATCTCGAGTTTCGGTGACCCGTTCGAGAGAGAGGCCGACGAGGCATTCACTTCCTGTTGCTGGCACTTTTCCCGATAGCGTCGTCCCCAGTACGGGCAACGCTATCAGTCGCAGGGGCAAAGTGCATGCGCAAGCGTGGCTGGCTTCGCTTAATTGGTATAGCCGTTGTGGAGATATTGTGGACGTACAGAGCATAAAACCATATCATTCATTGCCGACTTCCAAATTTATCACAATGAATCGCTTTCTTAGTCAAATTTGAGTCTTTTTCGATTGCACGATAATTTGGAAAATTGTGTGGCCCCTTTCAGTGTAAGAAAAATCAATCGGCGAGTGTACTTATTTGCATAAATGGTTACATTTCACTACAATAAAATTTTATATAACGAAGCAAATTGACAAAGTTACTAAGTTATATCAATGTCTAACTGTACGCTCAATTTTTCATGCTAGCATTTTTTGCAATCTTTTGTAGCAGTGTTTTACAAGAGCTTCATACCATTTAGAAGCTATTTTTAGTAAAACATAACATTTGTAATATCGTAGAATGAGCCCAAATTTGTACAAGAAATTTGGGAGCATCAGTACTCGTTGCACCTAATGCAGAAGAGCTGTTGCTCACTCCCTCAGCAGTAGCACATCTCTGTGCTGACACGCCGGCATTTGATAAACCTCACCGGGTGTTACTGCTGTCATCCACCAGTGCTAGGTGACTACTGGCGAGCACCTCAACACCCACCAGGACATCATCATGAGAGGTCTCGGTTCGATCCTTGTCATCAGTATTAGCTGAAAACACAGATATGCATGATGCTCAGCCTCATCATCATCATCGGCCTGGTTACGCCCACTGCAGGGCAAAGGCCTCTCTCATACTTCTCCAACAACCCCGGTCATGTACTAATTGTGGCCATGCCGTGCCTGCAAACTTCTTAATCTCATCCGCCCACCTAACTCTCTGCCGCCCTCTTCTACGCTTCCCTTCCCTTGGAATCCATTCTGTAACCCTTAATGACCATCGGTTATCTTCCCTCCTTATTACATGTCCTGCCCAAGCCCATTTCTTTTTCTTGATTTCAACTAAGATGTCATTAACTCGCGTTTGTTCCCTCACCCAATCTGCTCTTTTCTTATCACTTAACGTTACACCTATCATTCTTCTTTCCATAGCTCATTGCGTCGTCCTCAATTTGAGTAGAACCCTTTTCGTAAGCCTCCAGGTTTCTGCCCCGTAGGTGAGTACTGGTAAGACACAGGTATTATATACTTTTCTCTTGAGGGATAATGGCAACCTGCTGTTCATGATCTGAGAATGCCTGCCAAACGCACCCCAGCCCATTCTTATTCTTCTGATTATTTCCGTCTCATGATCCGGATCCGCCGTCACTACCTGCCCTAAGTAGACGTATTCCCTTACGACTTCCAGTGCCTCGCTGCCTATTGTAAATTGCCGCTCTCTTCCGAGACTGTTAAGCATTACTTTGGTTTTCTGCAGATTAATTTTTAGACCGACTCTTCTGCTTTGCCTCTCCAGGTCAGTGAGCATGCATTGCAATTCGTCCCCTGAGTTACTAAGCAAGGCAATATCATCAGCGAATCGCAAGTTACTAAGGTATTCTCCATTAACTTTTATTCCCAATTCTTTCCAATCCAGGTCTCTGAATACCTCCTGTAAACACGCTGTGAATAGCATTGGAGATATCGTATCTCGTATCGTATCAAATAGAGCTTTAATTATAAAGAGCAGCAGCAGCCTATTTTATGTCCACTGCAAGACTAAGGCCTCTCCATGCGATCTCCAATCAACCTTGTCCTGCGCCAACTTATTCCAACTAGCGCCTGTGAATTTCTTAATTTCATCGCCCCATCTATTTTTCTGCCGTCCTCGACTGTGCTGCTCTTCTCTTGACACCCATTCTATAATCCTAATCGTCCAGCGGTTATCTAACCTTCGAATGAAATGACCTGCCCAGCTCCATTTTTTCTCTTGATATCAATTAAAATATCGTCTATAACCGTTTCTCTCTGAACTGAACCGCTCTATTTCTATCTCTTAACGTTATGCATAGCAACCTTCGTTCCATTGCTCTTTGTGCGGCCCTTGACTTGTTCTGAAGCTTCTTTCTCAGTCTCCAAGTTTTTCTTCCATATGTGAGCACAAGTAGAAAGCGTTGATTGTAGGCCTTTCTTTTTAATGGTAATGGTAAGCTTCCAGTCACGAGCTAACAATGTCTGCCGAATGCACCCTAACCCATTTTTAATCTTCCGTCAATTTCCTTCTCCTATTCAGGGTTCCCTATAATTAACTGAGAAACGTAAGTGTACTCCTTCACAGACTCTAGAGGCTGACTGGCGATCCTGAACTCGTGTCCCTTGCCTGGCTACTGATCATTATCTTTGTCTTCTGCATATTAATCTTCAACCCCACTCTTATACACTCCCTGTTAAGTCTCTCAATCATTTGTTGTAACTCGTCCCCAGTGTTGCTGAGCAGGACAATGTCATCTACATACGGAAGGTTGCTGAGATATTCGCCGCTGATCCTTACTCCTAAGCCTTCCCAGTTTAATAACTTGTATACTTCTTCCAAACACGCCGTGAATAGCATTGGAGAGATTGTGTCTCCTTGTCTGACGCCTTTCTTTATAGGTATCTCCCTACTTTTCGTTACATAACAGTAGTAGAGAAGAAACAGGCAGCACCATGAGCACAGCTGTCATTTTCGCGCAGGTTGAGGAGCTCTGGTCGCTGCTGACACCAAGGGCTAGGAATTTTGGCTTTCCACCCATTTTCCGCATTTTAAAGGTGTTATTCAAAACCCTCATTAACAATTAGTGCAGGTGCTGGGTAGCGTACTTTCCTGCAACTTCAGTGCCGTATGGTACCCACTACTCCGATAATACCCAGCAAAGGCACCCAGTAAAGTATACCACAAACTCCTCCAACGGTCATTGTTTTGAGCGTGCTGTGCCAGTATGACCCTGCCCTCATTAGCGGCACCTATGACCACAATGGGGAGGTTTGGTTATTGCACAAAATAGCAAATGGGACAGTGCTGCTCTTAAAGGGACACCGAAGAGAAATGCTAAACCAGTTTGGGCTAATAAGGATAAGACTGATAAATTTGAGGATTCTCTTAAAAATAGTGCTTGAGAAAAAGGTGACTTAGCACTTCGCTTGCGAGCTCCACACGCCTCACACAACTGCGAAATTTGGCTGAGAAGTTCATAACAGCATGTGCTAACCACGGACTGTATCACCAATCCAAGAAGATGGTTGAGGACCCCATTAACAGTACATGCAGAATCTGAACAAGGCATGAAAAAATAGCCCATGAAAATTGGGCCCGTGCATGGATGCGCTTGCTGCTGCTTCAACTGCGCGATTTTGTTGGCTCAGCAATAGCGTACCCAGGTTTGACTGTGTCATATTGCACTTGACTACGGCCAGAAAGAAACATGGCATGTCAGAGGTGTGTAGGCCACTCGGGGTGCCTTCATTACTTGCAGCCCCGCTAGCCTGGCGAACACTCGGCGTGCCGGGTTGCATTTCCTCAGATTGGACAGGGCCTGCAAAGGACAAACATTGAACCTGCCATTTGTAGTGGCTTGGGCAAATAGGTGTTTTACGTAAAGAGACGTATGCATGTGGCACAGCATAATGCAAGTTTACGCTTTACAGTATAGCATCCTGGTGGCATTCGGCATGCTTTCATGCCACTATCATGGCAAATAGATTATGTCCCATCTCAAACTGCAGCCTTTCAACCATAATGCGATACGCACCAGCTTGGCTTGCTGGCAGCACACCAGCCAGCCAAGCTGGTGCGTATCGCATTATGGTTGAAAGGCTGCAGTTTGAGATGGGACATAATCTATTTTTTTTACATATCTATCTTAGAAGTAACAAAACACGCACCAGAGATAGAAATCCGAATGCATTTTCTAGAACTACAGCACAAGCACTCCTGCGCAGAGTTCTACCCAGACGCTTCGAAGTCAAATGCCGGGGTGTCTTATGCTGCCTACGGCCCATCGTTCTCAGAATCGGGTGTACTGCATCCGGAAACAAGCATCTTCACGGCCGAGGCCTACGCAGTACATTCATATGTCACATTCTATCAGCTGCCACTCCCAAGGTGGTAACAGCTTGGTTGGATGCATTAGGCGAAGCTCGAGGAGTGGGACATGCATTTCATCACTAAGCTGCCTCACACGCAGCGAGCAAGGCTGTCTTACGGAGGGACGATTATGACAGAGTGTAGCATATGTTGCATCGTTAATGGTATTGAAACACGGATGTTGAGGATTAGAGTGGACTTTCAAAAAATATGTTTGGCAGTTGTAGTCCACTTAAACGAAGAAGCGCTCGCTCATCAGCAGGGATGTTAAAAGAACATTCGTATGGTTAACCTCCCTGCTTTTCCTTACTTTAATATTGCTTGCTCACTGCACACTAGTTCACATGCTCTGCCGCAAAACCTGATCACTGGGCTCCTGCAGGCCATGATAGGCCAGCTGAGGTATACACGGGGCAGATCTTCAGAGCTCCTGATGTCAGTAGTGTGATGGGTCAGACTTAGGCGTCTGCTGCTTTGCACACAGGTAACATAAAATTATATCCGTGCCTTGAAGTAACACAAGCCCACTGCATGATTCCTAGGTTCTTATGTGCCTTCACTATCCTTCAAGCTTAAGTCACGCAGGTCAGTAATGACATAATGCAGACTTTCCTTTGGACGATATCGCTAAAGTGCCAGTTGTGGCTTGGCAGTGCCTGTTGAATGCATTCTGATGATGATGATGATGATGTATGGTGTTTTATGGCGCAAGGACCAGGTATGGCCAAGGAGCGCCATGTCTGTGGTAGTGAGTTTGCAGTGTAATTATGATTACTATGAAATTAGTGTGACGTGGCTGTAAAGGGGCCTCAAAATATACGCTCTAAAGTGCGTAAAATCTGTATAATAAAATTATGGCGATGACGTATGACTTGTACTATGAACATTTAGACGCATTTAAAAAGAATGATACGATAGGTAAAATATATCAGATTATAAGAAATGCTAGAGCACTACTGCCTCGTTAGAGCCCTTGAAACACAAGGGCCTGGAGGCAGGTGCTATACAGTACAACTATCCCAGTGGCATCCTCTAAAGAGAGGAAGCGCTACGAGTGTATGGAACTAATAACATGTAAGACAACATCTCTGAGGAAACCTAGGACTGCGTCTGTATTAAACGGCGGTTATGGACCGAGAAACATTGCAGGATGAAGAAGAATGTGCTGCCGGTATGCTAAATGAAAATGCCTCTTTCTCTCAGATTCGGCTTCCCGACACTCCAGGAGAACGTGGACTACGGTCAGCCTCTCCCCACACCTACCACAGGTTGGTGGCTCTCTTCCAGTAAGTAGAAAATTATGTGTACCAAATGTGTCTCCTATTCTGAGACGACAGAATAGGACATCTGTTCGGCGCGATTTTGTAGTAGAGGGCCAGAGTCCTAACTGCGGCTTTATTAGGTGGAGCTTATTATCCGTTTCCGCGTACCGCATGCGTTGCCAGTGGTCCCACAGCCTCCTTCGCAAGAAAGACCTCAGATCTGTGACAGGCACCTCAGCGGTAGCGTTAACGGCCTGCGATGCGATAGACGTGGCCATCTCGTCCGCCAGAACGTTGCCCTCGATGCTCCTGTGGCTAGGCACCCAGCATATAATGACATGCTGGTTAGATATGTACGCTTTACACAAGACGGTGCAGAGTTCATTAGGTACTGGATTTTTGTGTCTATAGAGGGACATCAAGGCCTTCACGACGCTTAGGGAGTCTGTATATATCGCTGATTTTTGAAGTTTTGATTTTCATATATGATTTACAGAAGACAGTACTGGGTAGGCCTCGGCCGTGAAGATGCTTGTTTCCGGATGCAGTACACCAGATTCTGAGAATGGGCCGTAGGCAGCATAAGACACCCCGGCATTTGACTTCGAAGCGTCTGGGTAGAAGTCTGCGCAGGAGTGCTTGTTCTGTAGTTCTAGAAAATGCATTCGGATTTATATCTCTGGTGCGTGCTTTGTTACTTCTAAAATAGATATGTCACATTCTATCAGCTGCCACTCCCAAGGTGGTAACAGCTTGGTTGGATGCATTAGGCGAAGCTCGAGGAGTGGGACACGCATTTCATCACTAAGCTGCCTCACACGCAGCGAGCAAGGCTGTCTTACGGAGGGACGATTATGAAAGAGTGTAGCATATGTTGCATCGTTAATGGTATTAAAACACGGATGTTGAGGATTAGAGTGGACTTTCAAAAAATATGTTTGGCTGATGTATGTTCTCTGCAGATGAAGTGACCACTCATTTGATTCTGCATATAAGCTTTCAATGGGACTTGTTCTGAAAGCTCCAGTGACCGGTCGAATTCCTAGATGGTGGACCGGATCTAGCATGTTTAGCGCGCTCGGGGCTGCAGAATGATAGATCATGGCACCGTAGTCCAACCGTGATCGGATGAGGCTCTTGTAAAGATTCATTAAACATTTCCTGTCACTGCCCCATGTTATGTGGGATAACACTTGAAGTAAGTTCATTGTTTTAAACCATTTGACCTTGAGGTACATTATGTGTGGAATAAAACTTAATTTCGAATCAAGTATTATGCCTAAGAACTTGTGTTCTTTGTTCACAGGAATTCGCTGACCATACATTTCGATACTGGGTTCTGCAATGAGCCTTCTCTTTCTTGTGAAAAGCACACAAGAACTTTTGTTGGGGTTAACTTTAAATCTGTTTTCTTCTGCCCATTTGGACACTTTGTTCAAGCCCTGTTGTACTTGCCTGTGACATACTGTAAGGTTGCAGGATTTGAAACCTATCTGTATGTCGTCTACGTAAACAGAATAAAAATTGCTGGCGGTAATGAAGCACAAAGGGTGTTCATTTTCACGATGAAGAGCGTGCAGCTATGTACACCTCCTTGAGGTACACCAGTTTCCTGTATAAAAGGTCGCAACAATACATTGCCGACTTTCACGCGGAATGTATGGTTGGACAAATAGCTTTCTATTAGGACTAGCATATTGCCACGGATGCCGGTTCGCGACAAGTCTCTCAAGCTTCCCTAGCACCACGTAGTGTCGTACGCCTTCTCCATATCGAGGAATACGGATAGGAAATATTGTTTATGTAGAAAGGCGTCGGGAATGCGCTCAAAGTGGTCGGTTGTGGACCACCCTTCTCTGAAGCCACACTGAAAGGGATCGAGGATATTGTTGAGTTCAAGGAAATGTACAAGTCTGCGGTTAGCCATTTATTCAAAAAGCTTACAAAGACAATTTGTAAGAGCTATCGGACGGTAACTTGCTGCCAAGGAAGGATCTTTACCCTGCTTAAGAACAGGGACCACAATCGCTTCTTTCCATGTGAATGGGAGGTATCCCGTAGCCCCAATAGCGTTGAAAAGTGTGAGTAGTGTAAGTCTGTTGTCAGTATGTCAGTTTCTGATCATGTCATACATGACTCTATCAGGTCCCGGTGCAGTGTTTTTGAATGTGTTCAAGGCAGCTCTCAACTCAGCAATACTGAAAGGCCGGTTATAAGGTTCATTCTGTCTGGATTTTCTTATTATTAGCTTACATTCTTCTATTTGTTAGTATTTCAAAAAGGATTGCGAATAATGGTTTGATGTCGACACGCTCTCAAAGTGTTCCCCAAGTGAGTCTGCCTGATCTTTCAGTGTTTGACCTTGCGTGTTTACCAAAGGAAGTGAATATGTTTGTCGCCCTTTTATCCTACTAACCTTCTTCCAGACTTTGGCCTCATCTGTATAGGAGTTGATACCGGATAAAAACTTCTGCCAACTCTCTCTTCTGGCCTGTCGGCGGGTTCGCCTACCTTGGGATTTTACTTTTTTAAAATTGACACGATTCTCCGCAGTGGGGAAGGCACGTAGCAACCCCCATGCTTTGTTTTGTTTCTTACGAGCGATACTACAATCGTCGTTCCACCACGGGACACGCCGTATGCATGCCAATCCATTTACTTGTGATATACATTTAGTTGCTGCATCTATTATGGACGCTGTAAAATATTCCACAGCAGCGTCAATGCCTAACGAGGACATGTCATCCTATGATATACTAGTTAAGTTTCGGAATTTCTCGCAGTCTGCTGTGTCAATCTTCCACCTAGGAGCCTGTGGTGGATATTCGTTTTCTTTAAGTGTTCCTAATAGTATGGGGAAATGGTCGCTTCCGTAACGATCGTTCGTAACTTCCCATTCGAGTTCAGGCAGTATGGACAGAGAAACTATGCTCAGGTCAATTGAAGAGAAGGTATTGTTTGCAAGACAGTAATATATGGGTTTCTTCTTTTTCAGAAGGCACGCACCAGAAGAAAAAATGGCTGTGGCTTAGGTAAGGTTAAGCCCAGGATGCGAAGCATACTAGCCTTTATTTTAGTTGTTGAACCACTGTTTAGCCTGGTGAACTGCTGTTGCTTGGCTATATTTGGTTCGGCTAGACGAAGAAACAACTCATGCATTACTGCTTCGCCTTCAAGAGTGGAACGCGACAGCGTTCCCGTCGACCCGCCAAGAGGTGTGAGACAATGGGATACAGGGCAGCGACTACGCACCCCGCATTGGACGCGGTGAGCGTCGAGCAAAGCAGCGTTCGGCGCGGCAACGAAATGTGCGCCTGAGCAAGAGACGCACGCCTTAGAAACAGCTTGTTTCTAAGGCAACACCGCATTCACTAGAGGCGCTTTTGTACCGCTTTGAAGCATCGTACTCGTGGCTCAGTGGTAGCGTCTCCGTCCCACACTCCGGAGACCCTGGTTCGATTCCCACCCAGCCCGTCTTGCAAGAGTTGAGCCAAAGCCACTTCTTCTCTGTCGTGACGTCACGGTGTCACGTGGTTTCAAGGCGACACCGCCGCGCCTGAGGAGCTGGGTTGAGCTCTCGTAATATGCTTCGCATAAAATGGAACTGTTCAACAAGACGACCTCGCACATCTATACGAGAGTCGCCCCACAGGGAGCTGTGCGCATTGAAATCGCCAAGAACCATATAAGATTCTGGCAATTCATCTATGAAGGACTGAAATTCATGTTTAGTTCATTTGTAATGTGGCGGTATGTAGAGCGAGCACACAGTGATAAGTTTGTTTAGGAGAACAGCACGAACCGCCACTGCTTCAAGGGGCATTTGTAGCTGGCAACGTTAAAACGCTATGCCTTTTCTGAATAACAATGGCAACACCGCCCGATGATGCGAAAGCATCATCGCGATCTCTGCAAAACGTAACACACTGTAGGAGGAAATTTGTGTGTTTCGATTTTAGGTGTGTTTCCTGTAGCCACAGCACTTTTGGATTGTGTTAGTGGATGAGTTCCTGCACACCATCAATGTTTCTAAGAAAACCTCTGACGTTCCATTGTATTATCTGTGCATCCATATTTGAAGTAAATAGGTGCTGTGTGTGCGGAAACAGAAATATTATGTACACAGATTTCAAAGATTAGATTACAGAGCTCTTTCGAGGCCCTGTAATCGGGGTCTTGCCCTTTTTGGAGCGTTCGAGGGAGCCTCGCCGTTCCTTAGGCGCTTGGCGCCCCTTGAGGATTGGTGTAGTGTCCATTGCCTCTTGTGAGGCGCCGAACACGTGCTCTTGCAAGCGAGAGGTTACCAGTGAGAGTCCCGCCTTCGAGGGCAAGACCCCTGCACCCACCAGCCCGGAGGTCGATGGTCCTCCCCGGGGCGATTTGGCTGCGCTGGCCGTTGCCAGCGCTGCAAGGGACCAGGGAGGTTGAAGCAGCCTCTGCGCTTACCTTCGGGGTCGATGGTCCCCTCTCCTTGGTTGACGGAGCAGCGCTAGCTGCAACCGCCGCGGGGGCAGATGGCGTAACTGCCGACTCACTGCTTGTGGGTCGGACAGCCGCCGGAGGCCGTTGTAATGCTGCCCCCTGACGCGCCACATGGCCAAAGGTTTTCTTGGGCAAGTATGATACCCGCCTGCATGCCTCCTTGAAAGTTATGTTTTCCTTGACTTGATTGTAACAATTTCCAGTTCTTATTTCCAGGAAGGGCATGACCACGAGTACGCGGCGTGCTCCCCATCACAGTTTACACAGTGGAGAGCGTTCGTGCAAGCTTCAGTGGTGTGTTGGTGGGCACTGCATTTCGCACATGCTTGGCAGTCACGGCAGCTCTGCGAACAGTGGCCGAAGCGCTAGCATTTGAAACATCGCAGTGGATTTGGCACGTACGGCCTAAAACGGAGCTTTATGTACCCGACCTCGATTGACTCGGGTACATAAATACACTTGAAATGAGGGTGAGTATTAGGTGTTTCGTTGCGATCTCTTTACCATCGCGCCTCATCTTTATTCTTCTCACATTGACAACATTCTGCTCACTAAAGCCCTCCAGAGCTCTGCGTCTGTTAGGTGAAGCAAATCATCATCTGAGACAACGCCGCGGGTAGTGTTCATAGTTCATGCGGAGTCACTGTCACTTCAACGTCCCCAAATGACACAAGACTGGATAACTTTTCAAATTGTTTCAGATCCTGGAGCTCCAAGAGGAGATCTCCACTTGCCATCCTTGTTGCCTTGTAACCTGGACCAAGGGCCTCAGTTAAAGACTTTGATACTAGAAATGGGGAGATTGCGCGTACTTGTGTATCTGACTTTTCTGAGTGAATGACGTGAAATCTTGCGAAGTTGGGTCTTTGACGTCCAAAGAATTGAAATACATCTTCGGTGCACCCTCTTTTCTGAGGGCGATCTGGGAGGGGAGGGAAGGAACAAGCCATAGAATAATGTAATTTTCGGCAATAACGCCAGCCACCCACCATGGAGCCCTACAAGGGGACGCTACAGGGACTGTAAAAAACAGGTCCTGTAAGCGTCAGCTGTACGGTATCACTATAACCAAATATGAGATAACCTAGGCTGGCTATTCACACAAGGTTAACCCTTGCTGCCTGGAAAAATTGGAAGTAAGCGGAAGCTAGGAGAAGACAGGAAAGATGTAAAGTCAGAGAAAGATGAAGGCTGGAGGGAGAGACGGGAAACGGCAACTACTGATTTCCCCCGGGTGGGTCAGTCCGGGGGTGCCGTCCACGTGAAGCCAAGGCCAAAGAGGTGTGTTGCCGCCGCCGGGGGGCCATAGAGGTTCAAACACCCGGCATTGGCTCAACCCCCAGGATCCCCTTTTCCCCGGACTCGGCTACGTGCGGGAGGGTCCAGCCCTCATCTGCTCGGGTACGTGGTGTCGCAACACACCAAACGCCTGCTTACGCAGACGCCCCTGCAGGGGATGCATTCTGAACCACCTTCACAGGTCTACAGATTGCCTATGATCAGGGTTTCGTGTGATTACATTTCCGAAAGAAAGCACACTTCTTCACTATAAAGGGTGCCTAAAACCGTTTGAAGAAATTCTATAGGCACATAGGGTACAGCCTACAGTTAAGCACTCACACCACAATTTAAGTGAAGCATCTCATTAGGAGAGCTACGGGCAATTAGAAATTGCTTACCTCCCTAGCCATACTTTTCGCCTCAACTCGTTCGCCGAGCGATGAAGGCTAAGCTCGACCTTCGCTTGCACTGCATCATGATGACACATTGTGTCGTCAACTGCCAGCGCGCGAAGCCTCTTCAACCTCTCCGCTAGCCGCCTGGCTGTCTATCCCCAGCGAGAGCTATCCAAGCAGCGTGCATTGCGAACGTTCAGTTTTGACCCCAGTTTCAACCACCATTCGCGAAATGACACAGAGCATGAGGAGCGATTGCATCGGTTGAACTCCGCGTTAACAAAAGAATCAACGATTCACCACCGCCAGGCTTCCCGGGTTCCCCTGACAACAACCACCCATAATCACAAATATGGAAGCTCACCACTATTCGATACGCAGTATTTTAGTAATCCTACGGCGTAAAGTACGTGAAGACTGAAAATGCGTAGATGCTGGAACCGATCGAATGCTGACGGCCAGATATGCTGCAGCGAGTCCACTTCACATGTCGCTAATCATTATATTTGCAGTTCACAAGGCAACAAGGGCAATGCATGGTACTCACGAAAAGAAACCTCGAGACCAACCATGACTGTGCAGCTCACGTCACACAGAGCACGTAACACAAGCAGACAACATCGGAATCGCTCGACTGTAGCGATAAATTGTTGTGTATTCTCTTTTTGCTCCTTTCTTTTCAGAGAAACAAATTAGCAACATTCCAACTATTACGAACAAAATTTGTTCACCGCAAACTTGCAAAAAGTTACTCATGATGTAACATGAGTTCCAAATCTGATAGCTCGCCCAAACGATGTCACGTGCCGTTTTCATGTAGCACGGGATGGGGCGGCTGAAAACTCAGGGGTGCAGCACCGCTGTGAACGATATCGATGCACATTTTAAAAACCATATAATAACTTGCACGCTTTATAGGGAGTGCTCAAGAGTTTCAATGATTACAACCTACCCTAAAACTCAAATAAGTTTGTACAAAATTGTCAAAATCATTTCAGGGTCCCTTCAAAAAAGCATTTATACAAAATTTGTGCCCAATGTTTATTTCATTATCGCACAGCTGTAGACTAGGCTTGTGCATACACTGTATCGAATGAAATGAAGAAAAAAAAAGCGAACTACTTATATGATTATGAGAAGATCTCCCAGTAAGTTTAACGCTTATAAAGTGTGTGCAGGAAAGTGAGTTGCTGCACATGCGCAGGAGTCTGCTCTCATTGTATAACAAGAATGTCGCTAGCTCTTAGCAACTTTGGTAACGAAGAGCTGAGATGTACAGTAAAGTTTACTTTTATAAAGGGCAAACCAAGTTAGCATGCCAACAATTTTTATGGTTCAGTTTGTTTATGAAGGTCAGGAACCTATTTTTTACCAATATAATGTCCGTTGCAACTAGAATTTTTATTCACTCTGAAGCTGAGGCAATAACGAAGTTGCCTTAAGTACCTATAATGCTTTCAGTTGAGTAGTAGACCATTCTGCACATGCTTCGTGGCATATTCTATTGCCTAGAAAGATTTGCTTTGAAGTTTTTCGTCGGGAATAGTCACTGATGCTACTGGCCCATGGCTTTTGGATCAGCTTTTGGAGCAGCCAAAAATATACTTTCGGAGTGGGCTTATGAAAGTAATTGAAAACACATTAGTACATGGAGCATTTACAGTAAGCGAGCCATGTTAACGCATTAAGTGGTCGTTGGTCTATAACTTCAAATGAGACATTAGACATCAGACCACCACTGCACCACAGTCTCCACTGTAAGCTGCAATGAAGCAGTCATGTTGGAAGTTGTGCTTAAAGAGCACTTCAGTGGCTTAGGAAAGCATGCAGACAGGCTACCTGGACACTTTGGAGGCATTTGACAAACTTCAGCATGATCTTAAGGATAAACACGTACCTTTTCGGATGAAGCAGTTGATGAAAAAAAGGGTATGTTAACGAACCTACAGCAGCTCCCACCTCACCTCCTTAATGAAATTGAGTTTTTTATTGTGCGAGCACTGTAGCGCTGTTACTTACATATTGTACTTGTCTTTTAAAGTCAGTAGTGTCAATGAGCTCTATAAGAACTTTGTAAACTCCTTTAGTTTCACTCAAAGTGCTTAAAGCTTGCAACGAATGCTTCGCATGAAAAAATATTTACTCGCACTGTGTATTACGAGTAACACTTACCGTGGTGTAAAATGATACAACTTTATTATTGCTTATTATTGCATACTACTGTTATGATATTTTCCCACCAGGTATGTATAAAAGGGGCATTACAGAGAAAAATATATTGAGCTGTGCTAGTAACTTACCATAGCACAAGGCCATACACCACAAGCAAATGCAAAAGCAGTAGACTGGTGGCAATACTGCCTAGAAATTCCCACCCCAGCTCAGTGTCATGTTGAATTTTATGCCATCTGCTCGGGCCATGGTAAAATTTTATCGATAAAAATGCACTACTATGTATTCCAAAAGAACTAAAGACTGAAGTTAAGAAAGTTGAGCTTTCACTGAACCACAATTGCCGAAGTGCAAAAAATTGCTTTTCAATCTGCGACATCACACTGACGTACCAGTTCTGGCAAGAAAATCAAAAATAAATTTTCAACTCTCACGTTTTCTTCGAATATCAACCAGTTACTGTGAAATCAACAAAAGCAGATTTCTTCAGGAATACTTTATTATTTTAACTGATTCATTATTTTTCTTTGGTGTCCCATTTACGAGATTCTACTGGATCATGTTACCGTCGTAAACATCCGTTTGCTTCATTTCTACAACCACAATGCGATTGGCGCATATTTTTCATGGGCTGTAGAAAATCTGCAATTACATTTGTGACACTCAGACGGAACCGAGGCTTCAAGTTGACGGCTACCAAGGAAAGGGGGACAAATTTCGTGCCAGTATAACAGACAAAGTACGAATAAAAAAAACTTGCTTTGCCCAATTATTCAACATTCAACAATATGGTCAATGGTCCATTATGCCCAATGCTAGTGGTCAACTTAAAACAAGTGCATCAAGATGGACAAGGTCATATCATAAGAAGCCAACAAACGCTGACACCAAAGACAACATAGGGGAAATTACTTGTACTTAATAAATGAAATAAAGAAGCGATAAATGAACGGAAATTAAAGTGGATGAAAAGATAACTTGCCGCAGGTAGGGAAGAATGGCACTTGTTCCTTCATCCACTTTCATTTCCAATAATTTATCGTTTCTTTACTTCATTTATTAGGCACATGTAATTTACCCTATGTTGTCCTTAGTGTCAGTGTTTGTTGGCTTCTTATTAAATGACTAATAAAAACGGGCCCCTCGCTTATCCCCTTTCTTCTCTTTTATTATATAACGAGGGGCACGAATCCGGCAACATTGATGCCTTCCGGTAGCATGTGTGGGTTTATTGTCCGGTTGCCTTCACCAAAAAACATCACGTTCTCGTGTCGCCTGCGGCAGAAAGGATGTTCAACATCTGCCGCCGAGGTCTGTGACTGGTGCCCCTGGCTAACACTCCCAGGGTTCTACTAGGAAACACAAATACCCAAGAAAGTGGATGTGGAAACGGCGCCGCAGTAGCTCAATTCGTACAGCATCGCACGCGAAATACGAAGGTTGTGGGATCGTTCCCCACTTGCGGCAAAGTTGTTTTTTCATCCACTTTAATTTCCAATAATTTATCGTTTCTTTCATTTATTAGGCACAAGTAATTTCCCCAATGTTTTCCTTGGTGTCAGTGTTTGTTGGCTTCTTATGATCTGACTAATAAAAACGAGCTCCTTGGTTAACCCCTTTTCTCCTCGTTTGAAATGAACAAAGTGTCACTCACCCCTGTCCTCCGGGGCCTTGCCCAAAGAAGGACTGAACAAGATGGACTGTTCAGCAACCAGGATGCTCTGCTCGAGATTCATCATCCTGCTGGTCACCACGGCATGGTCCCTGGTGCCGATCCTGGAACACAAAGGCAGAGCATGCGTATCTCAGACCCCTACATACACTGTCCAAACGACAGGACCTGAAATCATACGAACTCCCTCCTTCGCTTGCTACAAACTTAGAAATTTATAAAGTCTCCCCCTTCAGTCACAGTGTACTCCTTTACACTGCTTGTGTTTGCCAATGTTTACTGCAGTTCACTGCAGAGCACTGCTACACGCCAGTACCTTACTAAAGGCCCTACCATTCTTCACAGGATCTTTTATACGACACATTCCAGTATTAATGGGTAAAAAAATATTTTCCTTCTCGTAATGCCTGCAGTTAGTAACGAACTTGTGCACATGCTTTGATCACACCATTAAATATTTTTATGCAGTAAGTGCAATATGGCCGATTGTATCCTAAACACAGACTTAAATGTTGTGCAATTGTATGAAGACTGACTAGAAAATGAACAAAGGATCATCTACCACAAGTTTATTTCACTCTGGTCTGCAACACATTTGAATAAAGTTTTGTTATTTGTGGCACATTTCGTAAGTCCACCATATCTTGCAACTGAAAGGACTACAGTCTGTTACGACTCACAGGACCACATCCAAGACATGGCCCAATGAGACTGTTGAGAGACACAAGCAGTCGGCACTCGATCCAAACCTTGCACTTCATTGTGTGCGCCAACGTGTTCCTGCTGGCATAGTGGGACGCACCACTGACCAGTACGTTGATGAGCGCCGACCACTGCACATCCTCTACGGGTACACACAGCACCACACTCACCAGCATGTCCTGGAGGCTATTCCAAGGCGCTCATTATTTCCGTTATGTTGTTGTGGTAGCGCGCCCTATGGGCCAACGAAGAAGAGAGCCAACCAGCCATAACCCAACGAATGACCCCCTTTATGTTCTGACACCCAGCTATATACACTCGACTCTCGTTACAACGGACACTGATAATCCGACAAAAAAAACGACCGTTTTACCCAAGTCCGTAATGTCCGAGACTCCTCCCTTCCAAAACTTTCGGCGCGAAGTCTAACAACATTATTACAAAGAGTGAGTGGTGAACATCCAAAGTTAAAAGCTAGAAACTCACAGTTTCGCCCGAAAGGCTATCGCTATTTGCTATCTCAATTGATTGCGATAGCAAATTAAGCAAGATAAGCGCGGCAGCACCAGCGAGCGAATGGACCTTCGTGCTGTCTTTCCCTTCAAAGTGAACTAAACGTCAAAAGCACAGCACATAACAAGCTGCCAGCACAGGCACGCACTTTGCACACATCGCAATTGCTTTCAATATACGGTGCCCGCGCGACCGTACTGTTAACAGCAGCCACCGGAGTAGAACCCCCTCTTTGCCTTGCCTTCCCTTTCCCCCATGCTTCGCGCATGAAGCACTGAGTGCTTCCGCCACGCTTTTCTCCCTCCCTCGCGTGCAAAACATTGAGCCGTGATCGTCGGCTGACCCTCACAAGTCAGTTGCCAGCCTGTGTCAACACGGCAGAAGTCCGTTTTTCTATGCCCCATTTTGACAAAAATTGCCGCTCATTTCGCCCACTGTAGCCGACAGTCCGCTGTATATATATAGCGTGGTCTGTTAAAAGCGAACTTCGTTGCATTAATAAAATAGGCAGAACAAACTAAGCTTGAAATATGGTCCGTTATATTCGAAAGTCTGTTGTATGCAGGTTCATTGTAACAAGCGTAGACTGTACATGGGGACAACAGCTCCACGGTCGTTCACCAGGTTTCCAGCCTGGTATTGGTTGGATAGTTGGAGTTTAATGGCACAAAGGCAACTAAGGCCATGCTGCGCCAGTCACAAGACAAAAGGAAACGCAGGGTTAGAGCAGGCAAACCTGCATTGCATTATAGTTCGTGTAAATAACCAGTTGTGTCTAAAAAGTGGAACACGTTAGTAAATGGAACTAGCGGATCATCTGCCAGTAATAGGGCAGGGTGTAAAGGGGTGTTTATATGATATTGGTTGTGTAAAACCTTCCGCCGCTGGGTTTCAAACTGTGGACATGATATAAGGATATGTATTATTGTAAGGGGTTCATTGCATTTTTCGCAAGTCGGCGGGTTTTCTTTCCGGGGGAGAAACTTGTGTGTTGTAGGGGTTGGAGGACGGACTTCGGCATGAAAATCAAACTGGGAGATTCATTCTACATTATGTACAAGGAGGTGAGCGTCAATTAACAGTTGTACAGTCATTACGGGCCGGCAGCAACTCGGACGCTGCGGCCCGCGGCAAGAAGTTTGAGAGAGGTGAATCCGGGAATCAGGGCATGCTCTGGTCTCTCTGGAAGGCTTCTTATAAACCCTTCGAGCACTGGAAGTCGCGTCATGTTCGACCAATGGGAGAGTCCGCTCCGATGACGCCACTTTCAGCCAATGGTAGGCGCCCGTGCAATGGTGTCATACCCGGCGAAGAGAGTCGGCGCCTGGTCCTCCTCTCTTGATCACTTGATCCCCCTGCGGTCTTGCCTCGCAGAGTGGCAATCCACTTCTTCTAAGGTGGAGAAGGAGTGGGGGGCGCTCATGCTCCATTGTACGAGGCCCACCTGCTCCCGGTGCTACGGCCCCTCAGAGGTAGCAATTGTCTTCTTCAAAGACGATGAAGAGGTACGCTTGGGCCTTCCCGGCACGTCTGGCTGTCACGGCGCATTACCGCCGTCTTGGTTTGCACCTGTCTTGTGGCCTTCAACTTGTTTGCCTGGGCGCTCCTCTGGAATGTGCTTTCCTGCTTCTGCATTCCTCAATTAGCTGTGCTGCGTTTCGAAGTGGTTTGGGCAACTCGAAGTAATCGCAGGAAACAGCTCCATATCTAACAGCTCGTCCTCGCCCCGGTTGTTCTGAATGGCCGGTGAACTCAATTCGCTGGCCATGAGGAACGCTGAAAGAAGCTGCAGGGTACTGGGGTCGAGCCTCGTTTGACAACCCTCGGGATCCTGGGCCCTGGAGAACATACGTCAAACAAACCAAACAACACAGCGCTGCACCACGCGTAAGCGCAGGCTCTTCACCCCTGACTCGCCAGGCTATTACTGAGTCAAAATCAACCCTGATCTTTGAGTTCCCCAATTTTGACAAAACAGTTGTAACCACCCTTCCAAACTGCCATCCATTTCTCCTCGAATGCCGACAAGACCAGAGTACTATTTTTGTTGCAAAACAAAAGGGTCGTTGACGATGCAAACAACAAATGAAAACAGCCGAACATAACTTAAGTGGCCTAACTGCACGAACAGCATGTTTCCAATCTATCGCAGTGGCGTACTTATCGCACGTAATGGTGCCACTGAACAATCTGGTCAACCTCACAAGTACGTAATCACAAGCGCGCTAGCCTTGTGGTCACTATTCAGAACGCATACTGGTGTCATAGGCAAACTCTTCATTACGTTTACTCACGTTTCTTCCTTTAGTCCCTCTAGGACACGTGACTTAAACGAACAATTAAACTCGCGGGAGTTACACACTCCGCAGAACTCTTAAAATGATGTGTCTTCTACTAACTCTTTCCACGCACGTTCACTAAAGAAGTCAGAATACGGCTGCCCTCAACACACACGAGCAACCCAGTCATAAATCTGCTTCCTTCCGTCCACACAGGACATGCGCTAATGGAACTAAGAACGCTTCTCAGTGCAAATCATGCACTCACTGAAAATCTACGCGCTTAACCTTGCAAAATTCAAAAACACTTAAAAAGAAAGAAGGTTAAATAACACACGCGCTTTACCATAGGCCTCTCCACGATAACCTTGACCTTCAGGTTACTCACACACACACACAAAAAGAAAGCCTATATACTCATTAATGAACATCTCGCGAGACTAAATGTTTACACAAACCTCATCTTTCAAATCTCGGAGCTTCTCGAACCAAAACATAAACAAAGCTCATACCTTACATATTGAAAGAAACTGTAGTCTCAAATCGCGAAATTTTTCAAATGTTCAAAAAAAGAACTACACACTTCATTTCTACGGAAGGGCTCTTGGCCTCCCTTTCCAAACGCTTACGTCTGACTCATACTTTGAGTCGAACCCGGGGTGGGCGTGGTTTCAAAGCTACTCTGGCTATCCAGGGACAACAAAAGGGCTGACTCATTATCGGCTCCCCCAAGACGTTACGGTCTCCTGCCAATTCGTGTCCTGGCGCCCCGCTTTCAACACAAGCTCGATTGACCGCGTCGCTACTCCCCACCTGGTCTCGTCCTGCCACCTTGCATTTCTTCGAACTGCACGCTGAGCTTTGAAAAGAACTACGGAACGACGAGGAGATTAGCTGCCCCGTGCCCTTTGTCCGCGTCCGTGCAGAACATGCTTCGCGGTCCCCCTTTGACCGGTGGCTCGAACGTTTTCGATGCGTCAACATCGTCCGAGACGACCGCATCTCCTTCCTCGTGCCCTGCCCTTTTGGGTTTCTCGCCAACTTTGGCGGCGCTACATAAGTTACCGTCTTTCGGTCTTTACCGCGCTTCTTTTTACGGCGCTTTCTCTTTGCACTCGCCTTCATGTCGCCTTCTCGTGCCTCGTGCTGGCCGGTACACATTTCGTCGGCCCGGATCGGTCTCTTACCCGCACAGTCTGAGTGATTTACATTTAAATCAACACTCTCTCTGCCTCGACTGGTGGACAGCTCAACCGACTCTGGCACAATGCAGCAGGCTTTACTCGAGTTAGACAACTCGCACTCTTGCGAACTGCCCTCTGCTACATTGCCCAGCTCACGCTGTGCATCGGCACACAGCCCGTCGGTATCGATCGCTGTCTCACGCGCACAGTCCGAATGATTAACAACTGAATCATCCCTATCTAGGCCATCTAGACTGGCGGAGAGCCGCACCGATCCCTGAACAATGCAGTTGTATTCTCTTGAGCTACGCAGCTCGCAATCCTGAGAATTACCCTCAACTGTACCGCTCAGCTCGCACTTCACTTCTGCACGCACATCTGGCTCTACATGGGTGCTCTCGTCCCTCGGGTCAGCAGTACGCTTTTCTTCGCTAGCAACCTCGCTAACATTACCAGCGACGCACACAGGCGGTAACTGTACCCATTTGTTCGCAGCTGGCCTAGCTGTCTCTACAGTCATCTGTTGGCACAGCACCTCGTCGCTCTCCTTGCGGCCTTTAACGGCCTCTGTTGCCACTAAGGCATCGTTAGCAGCTAGCCTTTTCCCTTCACTTATGAATCTGCAGCCAATCTCACAGGCACTACTCTTTTCGTCGGCTTCTGGCGAAAATCTGCTAGATGCTTCCTCATTCTTTCGCTCTGTACTTCCTACAAAATTCTCAGACAGCCGTTGTCTCTGTGCCAATAACTGATCACAATACTGTATCTCTTTGATCAGTGCTGCCTTCTCTCTCTCATACTTTTGCTCACGCTTTCGTCCCTGATACTCACGCTCGTGACGCTCACACCTAAGAGTAAGTTCTTGAAGCTCATGCTTCCGTTCATTCTCGCGTTCTTCACGCTTCCTCTCACTCTTAAGTTCACGACGCTCTTGCACACGTACACGACGCACACGCTCCCGTGGCTCCTGTATCACCTCCCAAGCAAGCTCAATGCTTTTCTCATCATTGCCACTATCGTTAATCGCCTTTATGATAGCTGGCGTTTTCATCCGTTCGTCCGCCTCAACTCCCAAATCGTCGCACACCAACAACAAGTCCAACCTCGTCAACCTTCTAAGATCCATGGCAGCTGCCCCGACAGGTGGTTAAAACTGTTTTCCTTAATTAATTTGTGCAAACACACAATGCAACAAACTCCCGATTCCCAGAACTATCAAAATGAACACACAACAGTTGAGTCTGGCGAATCAAAAGGAAAAAAACCACGCGCTCACTTACGGTTGCAGCACCCTGCCATCCGGTTCATTTGTCCGCTGTTCCCGGTTCCTCCGGACTCCCTGGGTCGAAGGCTCGCTCCTTCTTCGCTACTCCCAGTTTCTTCGGACCTCTTTCGACGAAGGCTCTCTCTTCTTCGCTCTTCCCGGTTCCTTAGGATCTCTCACGACGAAGGTTGATCCGTAGCGCTGCCACCAGCTGATGGATTCGGAGGCGATCCTACCGCTGCCAACCAGATGTAGGGGTTGGAGTACGGACTTCGGGATGAAAACCAAACTGGGAGATTTATTCTACATTATGTACAAGGAGGTGAGCGTCAATTAACAGTTGTACAGTCATTACGGGCCGGCAGCAACTCGGACGCTGCGGCCCGCGGCAAGAAGTTTGAGAGAGGTGAATCAGGGAATCAGGGCATGCTCTGGTCTCTCTGGAAGGCTTCTTATAAACCCTTCGAGCACTGGAAGTCGCGTCATGTTCGACCAATGGGAGAGTCCGCTCCGATGACGCCACTTTCAGCCAATGGTAGGCGCCCGTGCGATGGTGTCATACCCGGCGAAGAGAGTCGGCGCCTGGTCCTCCTCTCTTGATCACTTGATCCCCCTGCGGTCTTACCTCGCAGAGTGGCAATCCACTTCTTCTAAGGTGGAGAAGGAGTGGGGGGCGCTCATGCTCCATTGTACGAGGCCCACCTGCTCCCGGTGCTACGGCCCCTCAGCGGTAGCAATTGTCTTCTTCAAAGACGATGAAGAGGTACGCTTCGGCCATCCCGGCACGTCTGGCTGTCACGGCGCATTACCGCAGTCTTGGTTTGCACCTGTCTTGTGGCCTTCAACTTGTTTGCCTGGGCGCTCCTCTGGAATGTGCTTTCCTGCTTCTGCATTCCTCAATTAGCTGTGCTGCGTTTCGAAGTGGTTTGGGCAACTCGAAGTAATCGCAGGAAACAGCTCCATATCTAACAGTGTTAAATGTGTATGTCCAATC
This sequence comes from Dermacentor albipictus, assembly GCF_038994185.2. NCBI lineage: Eukaryota > Metazoa > Arthropoda > Arachnida > Ixodida > Ixodidae > Dermacentor > Dermacentor albipictus. Next base: position 174,748 of record NW_027225643.1, on the reverse strand, counting down.
CGAAGTCGGCACAGGATCACCTCATAGAACCGTTGCTGGTGAGTGCATGACTTCCACTCACCAATTACGGGTTTAGTAAGCTGTAGCTTGTTACTTAAGCAATGGTCCCTTGTCTGTTGCCATTTGGCCGTCAAGGCCTTCCTAATCGCCGCGATACTATCCCGATATCCAAGCGCCGTGTTTGTTATGTATTTGCGCGCTGCCATTGATGCACACCTATCCGCTGCTTCATTTCCCGGTATACCGACATGGCTTGGTACCCCGCAAAACCTAATTGACCGGCCGTATTTGTTTAATGTTACCATGTTTAAAATATCCCGTTCACATTCGTATTTCGCGTGTAGAGCCTTCTGTGTGCTTAATGAATCAGTGTATATTACTGTGTTTTCGTGTTTGTCGGCTATGCTCTTTTTACCTACAGTCCATATTGTGTATACTTCGGCTGTGTAGACAGATGCTTTTTGTGGTAATCGAATACTTGTTTCACAATTTTTCGTTACGGGCCCCACACCCACGTGATCTTTCGTTTTAGAGCCATGAGTGTAATATTGCAAGTTATTTTGATATTTGTCCCGAAGTGCACGGAATTCTTGTATAATGTGTTCGTGTGGGATGTCTCTTTTCTTTAGATGTGTTAACGTCCAATCACATAGGTTTGTGAAATCGTACCACGGGGCCAACCGTTGTGGTTTCTTGGCAACCTTGAGGACTTCGTGGGGAATGTCATAATCCCGACAGTATGGCTGATACCGCAGGACAAGTGGCCTAATCGTGTTCGGTTTATTTGTGTAGTGTAAGCGTGTGTTGCATTGTGTGAGGATGTTGTACCATATGTGTTGGGGTGATGACTGAATTCTGAGTACGTAGAAAAAAGTGAGGAATGCTCTGCGCTGCTGTAAGGAGGGTTCATTACACTCGACGTATAAACTTGGAATAGGTGAAGTTCGGTAGGCACCACTTGCCAGTCGCAGTCCAAGGTTATGTACCGGATCAAGTCGGATGTAGGAGTGTCTGGCTGAGCCGTAAACCACGGAGCCGTAGTCTAAAAGGCTATGCACAAGAGACTGGTAAACACGTAAAAGGCACGTTCGGTCGGAACCCCAGTGCTTATGAGAAAAAAATTTAAGGATATTTAGAGCTTTATTTGCTTTAACCTTTAGCGCTTTTATGTGAGTTAGGAAGATAAGTTTGGGGTCAAAGGTTACTTCTAAAAACTTATGGTCTTGTTTCACCGGCAGTATGGTATCGTTCAATTTTAGGACTGGATCGCTGTGTAGCCCTCGTTTCTGAGAGAACAAAACAGTAACTGTTTTCTGTGTGGAGAAACGGAAACCATTTTTGTTAGCCCATTGTGTTAGTTTATTTATTGTCATTTGAAGCTGCCTTTCACAGGTTGGCAAATTTGAAGCGCGGCAAGCCACTTGGAGATCGTCTACGTAAATGGAGTGCATAAGAAACGACGGTATCATCTCATTAACTGAATTCATTTTTACTATAAACAGCGTCGTGCTGAGAACGCAGCCTGGCGGAACGCAATTTTCCTGCGTAAATGTATTAGAATGAATTGTACCCAGACGTACCGGAAATGTTCTATTAGACATAAAATCAGTTAGGCAATTCAGCATTTTACCACGGATGCCGAGGTCTACTAGGTCTCTTAAAATTCCATATCTCCATGTGGTATCATAGGCTTTTTCTGAATCGAAGAAAACTGCAAGACAGTGTTGTTTATGTAAAAGTGCGTACCGAATTTCATCTTCTAGACGGACAAGATGGTCAGTAGTTGAACAACCCTTTTTATATCCACACTGGTAGGGGTCTATGAGGTTTCTTTATTCTAAAATAAATGAGAGTTTTATGTTTATAATGCTTCCATATGATTTTATAAAGCAGCTCGTGAGGGCAATGGGTCTGTAGCTGCTTGCGGATGTTGGGGATTTACCGGCTTTTAGAGATGGAACTATTATTGCTTTTTTCCGCTCTTCGGTCATTATACCTCATTCCCAGATTATGTTGAAAAATTTAAGGAGAGCTTCTACAGATGGCTGCGATAGATGAGCCAGCATGGCATAGTGAATACGGTCGTGTCCTGGCGCTGTTTTTCCCTGCGGAAAGGACTCTGTTTATTTCTTGTTGTGTGAGGGGGGAATTGTATGGTTCATTTAACGCGCCAGTAGTGGGCAGCTTCTGTTTTTCAGCAGAATGCTTGTACTGTAAAAATTCCTTTATATAATTCCGTGAACTGAATTCATCATGCTGTTCGCCAAGTATATCTGCCTGATCTTATATTGTTGTTGGTGTGTCTGGACTTGTAAGTAACGGTATTGTATAAGATGAGTAGTCCCCCCGAAACTTTCTAACCTGTTCCGACATGCGTTTAGATGTGACTGAACTGTTTATGGAAGATACGTATTTCTTCCACGATGATTTTTTTGCCTGCCTTCTGATAAATTGCGCCTTGGCTTTGGCACGTTTGCAGTATATAAGGTTGGTATAGGTGGGGTGTCTTCGCAACATACCCCAGGCTCTATTTTGAAGCTTTTTTTGTTTCTGTGCACTCAGGAGTCCAGCAGGGGAAATTTTATTTGCGCACAAGACTGGATGTTTGAGGTATTGCCCTTTCTGCCGCTGAAATTAAAACTTCAGTGAACTTCTCATTAATTTCATTTATATTGAGTTTATTTGAAAAGAGTTCTTCAAGTTTTGCATGTTTCATAAAAAGTGGCCAGTCGGCAACATGTATTTTCCAGGGACGTTGCTTAGAGTTTATGGTAGGTAATGGGGATGTTAGCTTGATAAATGCCGGCAAATGATCACTTCCATATGAAGCGTGCAGGACTTCCCACTTAAAATCGCTAAAAAGAGACGGTGAGCAGAAGGCTAAATCTAGACCGCTAAATTTGCGTGAGCTTGGTGAGAAATATGTCGGTGAACGCGAGTTTAAAAGACTTATGCTGTTACAAAAAATAAAATCTCCGATTATGTGCCCTCCTTGGTCTGTTCTATCGCTGCCCCAGAGGCTACAATGGGCATTAAAATCTCCTACTATAATAAAAGACTCCGGCAACTGGTGTATTAGATTTTCCAGTTGTCTAGTAGTAAAATGAGTATGGGGTGGGATGTAAAGTCAACAGATGGTGCTGGTTTTATGCGATAGAACGGTGACGGCAACAGCCTTGAAAGAATATTCAGCTGAACATTTCGTGTAGGGGTGCCGCCCTGAACGACTATGGCGACTCCTCCTGACGGCTAGAGTGTTCGCGGTCCCTTTGGACAACGGTGAAACCTTTCAGAATGTTACTATTTTTTAGACCAGGATTCGTTTCTTGAAGACACACTGCAACTGGCGAAAAAGTGTTGATAATGTCTTTGATGTCACCTATATTGTGCATCAGACCTCTGCAATTCCAGTGCACTGTGAAAGCCATGATTGTAAAATCAAAAATGTACTGATGTTTGCGAACTTCTTAAAAGTTAAAGGTGGCATGCGATATGGGACAGTACACGTTTAACGGGCGGTAACCATTCAGGTTGTCTGTCCCCTTTTCTGTATATTTGTACAGCTATAAGGACCTTGTTCTTTTTAGAGCGCTCAGAAGAGCGCTGTTCTTTTGGCGTCAATGGCGCCGGGGTTTTGGTATCGACCTCCATCGCCTTCTCTGAGGCGCTGGATGATCGAGAGCCAGGCGCCGAGACACGCGCCTCCGGCCTTGGTGTTCTGTTTAGTCTTGGGACCTGCGGAACAGCTGTCTGCAGGGCCGTCTTGGATGATGGTGGAGCCGCACTGGCTGCTACCACCGAGGGGGCGGATGGAGTTGCTACAGGACCACTGACTGTGACCTCTGTAGACTCCTGAGACCGATGTGGTGCTGCCTCCTGCCGCGCCACATTGGCATAGCTTATTTGAGGTAAGAGCGAAAGCCTCTTCCTTGCTTCAAAAAATGAAATCTTCTCTTTTACTGTTAGAGCAATCACTTCTTTCTCCTTCTTCCAACAGGGACATGATCGTGAATACGCTGGATGATCGCCTTTGTAGTTCACACAGCGTGGGGGAGCGTTACAGTTTTCAGATGGGTGATCGTTGGCGCTGCATTTCGTGCCTGCTTCTTTGACTCTACATGATTGTGATGCGTGGCCGAACCTATGGCACTTAAAACACCGCCTTGGGTTCGGTATGTATGGCCTGTCATTTATTTTTAGGTATCCTGAGTCGAGAAAAGTGGGGAGAACGCTAGTTCCAAATGTGAGGATCACATGTTTGGTGGGTAGTTGTTCATTGTTCCTTCGGATTGTAATTCTTTGAACTTTAATGACATTTTGTTCTTGGAACGCTTCGAGGACTTCCTCGTCACTCAAGCTGAGAAAGTCTTCCTCAGAGATAACGTCCCTGCAAGTGTTTAATGATCGATGGGGAGAAATTGACACTTTTACACCAATACTGGCGAGTTCGGACAGCTTTTGCACCTGTTCTTTCTTCTTCAATTCAATTAACAGGTCTCCGCTGGTCATTGTCGCGGCTTTGTAGTTTTTTTCAATTTTTTCTATCAGGCATTTCGCCACCAACAAAGGGGATAGCTTACGCATATTTTGTGTTCCTTCACTATGCAAGAAGTGGTAACCGGGAAAGTTGTCTAGGTCGGTTCGTAGGGTATATTGAAAAGGTGCATCTGTGCGGCCTCTTTTCAGAGGCCGATCTGGAAATCGCGGGAAAGCTTCTGCCATAACAGGGTTTCAAATTCGGCGGCGGTGATAGCCACCCACCACCGAGCCCAACAAGGGGACGCTACAGGTTGTGAGCAACCTGCACACGCCAGCCATGCACCGCCGCTATAACCTACTGCATATAACCAAGACTGGATATACTGCACACGGTTAACCCTTGCCGCCAGAAATTTGGAAGTAAGAAGAAGTGATGAGAAGACAGGAAAGATTCAAAGTGAGAGAGAAAGACGAAGAGTAGAGAGGGGGACAGGAAGAGGCAACTGCCGATTCCCCCCGGGTGGGTCAGTCCGGGGGTGCCGTCTACGTGAAGCAGAGGCCAAAGAGGTGTGTTGCCTTCGCTGGGGGGCCTTAAAGGTCCGAACACCCGGCATCGGCTCAACCCCCAGGATCCGCCTTTCCCCGGATACGGCTAAGCCGCGCACGGCTACACGCGGGAGGGGCCGACCCTCGTGTGCTCGGGTACGTGGTGTCGCAACACACCAAACGCCTGCTGATGCCGACGCCCCTGCGGGGTCCAGCCTGGTATTGAGTATCGAACAAAACTAATGACACACCATATACCCCCCCGTACAACTTTCAGTGGTTTAGTAAGCTGTTAGTGGGTTAGTAGTACAAGGTCCTTTATACATTAACAACTCATGCTCATAAGGGAAATATAAGGCAATGAAAAACGGTGATCGGCCAACAACAAAGAACTTCCCAACACAAGTGCACTAAGCAACAACTACAAATTCTATATACAAAACCCATGAAAACTCCATTTTTCCCCTACAAAAAATTATCTCTACAAAATGTTCAAAACAACATATAGATTATACGAGAAGAACAAAAAAACTGACAGGTTTGTCAGACATAGTGGCCATAACGTTTCGGAGGTTGTCTGGTCTGTGGGTGTTAGACGCGCACAGGAGCCGGACCCTGTGCGGTTCAGGTGGGTGCGGGTCAGGAGTAGCCCGGTCGGCCATGGAAGAGGCGCACCAGCTTGTGGCTCAGGAGTGTCTGGTAGACAGCAGCATGGATGTCACAGCAGCACGCACAGACGCAGCCGGCGCTTGAGATGCCTCACGAACAGCTGGTGGCCCAGGGTTTACCAGTGACGGGAACCTCGTTGTGCTAGCCTCTTGCGTGTTCCAAGTCTCCTCTGGCCACAAAGTACAGGGACACGAAGACGCTTTTGCAAGCTTGAATGCATTTGAGGTCCTGCCATCATCGAGGCAGAAAGAGGACTGTCCGCGCTGCTCCAGCACTTTGCGGCGACTTACGAATGAGGGGTCTCCCTTAAAGGTGGCGGAGTGTTTCCTCACCCAGACGAAGTCACCAACTGTGATGTTAGCCTTCTTCGCGGATCGACGAAAATCTGCCCGCTTCTTGCTGCTCTCTTGCTGGTGCTCTCCCCGACGAAGCAGCTCACGGAGCTCGGTAGCTGGGTGCTTGAAGAAGGAAGATGATGGGTGCCCGACGACGTCCATGTGTGTTCTCGGCAACCTTCTTGCAGTAACAGAGCCACGGCGACTCCAGTGGTCGCGTGTGGTGTGCACCGGTAAATGCCAAGGCATTCGATGACGGCTGGGCGAATTCGATGTTCCAGCAAAGCTGCCTGCAAAACGTTCTTGAACACGCGCTTGAATCGTACTACAAGTCCATTCGTCTGGGAGTAGTAAACCGAAGAGTGCGAGAGGCGAATGGCATGATCCTTCAGGAACTGGTTGAATTCTCGGGAACAAAACTGAGGCCCATTGTCACACACAATCTCGTGGGGGCAGCCCTCTCAAGGAAATACTGACAGCATAAATATTGTCACGGTGCGCGTCGACACCTCACCTCAAAACTGTATTTCAGGTCACCTAAAAAGTAGTCTACAGGAGTGATAGCGAACCTGCAATCGTGCGGCGCTCTTTGCATGGGACCGATGATGTCAATGGCGACTTTCTGCCATGGATGCTATGGCAGGGGCACAGGTTGCAGTGAAGTTACTGCAGTCTTGGCACTTTTGTGTGCAGCCTGGCAGACCATGCAGTTGTGGATGGCAATTTCTACTTGCTTGTTCTTGCCAGGCCACCAAAACCGCTCTCGTAGTCATGCCTTGGTGCGAAGTATCCAAGGGTGGCCTTCATGCACGGTGGAAATGACCTCTGGGATAAGGGAAGAAGGAACTATGAGTCATTTTCCACGCAAAAGGACGTTGTTTACCACAGACATCTTCGCGCACGGCGAAGAATGGATGAAGTTCACCCGGGATGGACTTGTGGGGAGGCCAAGATGCTGCGACATAAGCCTCAACTTGCTCCAAGGTAGCACCTTCACGCAGGGACTGCTGGAACTATTCTTTGGTAAGGCAGAGTGGAGCAATGAGAGACACAACCTCTTAATTGAGCGAAGCATCTTCTGCGACACAGACCCCGGAAGACGCGACAGTGCACGCGCAACTTGATTCTCTGACCCATTACGGCATTACACTGTAGAGTTGTAGCGCAGAAGACGCTCTGACCAGCGTGCGATGCAGAGGGCCATGTTGTTGAGCCTTTAGATGAAAGAAGAGAGACCAAGGCTTGGTGGTTTATACGAATTGTGAAGCGCCGTCCCCATAGGTATGTGTGCCAATGCTCACAAGCCCAGACGCACGCGAGTGCTTCTAGTTAACCAACTGCATACTTCATCTCTGCCGGGGAGAGTGTGCGCCATGCAAGGCGACTGCGCGCAGCTGGCGCCCATCCATTTGTTGGAGAACGGCGCCAAGGCCACAGTCAGAAGCATCCGTGGAGAAAAGCCCCGGAAGAGTGGGATCAAACATCTGAAAAACCCAGCTACGTGAAAACAGGACCTTGACCTTCCAAAAACTAGTGTAGACGGCACCACTCTCTATGAAGGGTTGATGATAGCGGAGCAGAGCGCGCATCGGATCCATCACACCAGCAAGGCAGGCAACAAACTTGGCGTAGTACCTAACCAGGCCAAGATACAAACGCAAACCAGCGGCATCAGTGAGAGCTAGAGTGGTCAGGATAGAATCCACTTTCTCTGGCAGTAGTGAGATGCCTAGGGGAGTGACCCTGTGGCCCCAGAAAGACAATTCTTTCACACAAAAGGTGCACTTGTGATCGAGCTTGAGTCCAACTGCCTTGATGCGACCCAGTATAGTGGCCAAGTTCATTAGGTGCTCTTGTTCGGTCTTGATGAAAACAATGACATGTTACGGAAGGATGAAAGAAGACAGAGGAAGAAGAAAGTCGCGAGACGCTGGCTGCTACGTGTTGTTGGTGGTCAGCCATATTGTCTACGCTGACTCATCCTCTATATATTAAATACCATCTTTATATGCTCCTAACATCCCCGTAACATATTGGTGGGAGGTGCGGGGTACCACGACTGGAAACGGAGCTCCGCAGTGGACGTCGCATCACCGTCCGCACTATCAATGACGGTGAGCGCGTGCGATCAACGTCGTTGCCGCCTCCTACGTCACCGTCGTCACCTACGTCGCTGTGGCCTTCGGTTGTGGTTATGCAACTCAAGGATCCTGGAACTTTCGGCGGGACCGATGGCGCCGACGTTGAATAGTGGGTGGCTATGTATGATCGCGTGAGTGGAATCAACAGATGGGACCCTACGCTTATGCTAGCCAAGGTGTTGCTCTACCTACGAGGCACGGCAAAGGTGTGGTACGAAAACCACGGAGAGGACCTCTTCAGCTGGGACCAATGCAAGTAGAGGTTGACAGAGTTGTTTGGCGAACCAGCCAGCCATAAAATTGCCGCAAAGCAGGAACTGGCCTCCCGTGCCCAATCCCCCATGGAGTCCTACATCTCGCACATCCAGGACGTGCTGGCACTTTGTCGTAAAGCCGATCGCGACATGACAGACGCTGAAAAGGTCGGACACGTGCTTGAGAGCATTAATGACGACGCCTTTAATCTGATCCTGTGAAAACGCTGTTCTACAGTTGATGCCATCATAAAAGAGTGCAGACAATTCGAGCAGGCAAAAAGCTGACGCGTCTCGCAACCATTCGCCAGACTTCCCAATACTGTCCCAACGTAGACGTGTGAAGATCGACCCGCACAACAGCATGCGTCGCCATCAGAGGGCGTCGTGCGAATCGTTCGACGTGAACTGGATGCGATGGCGCCCGCCGCTTTCTGTTCACGTAGCCCTGATGCGACCACTCTTCGGTTCCCCTCGTTCACCAGGAACTTGAAAGCATTGGATCACATTCTGTCTGTGTTGTCGCCAATCCCAGAGCTAGCGTAAGCCCTTCTACTATTTTCGCTCCACCCCGACGCTTCTCTCCGCGTTATCGCAACCCGACTGAGTGGAGAACTGTGGAAGACCACCCGATATGTTTCACCTGTCGCCACATTGGTCGTGTCGCACGATACTGTGGCAACTCGTGGCCCTCAACACCTCGCACGCCGACCAACCTGAGCTGTTTTAATGGAAATGCCCGCAATGTTTCGCCCACCGCCAAGTCCAACAGTGCCGACCACTTTGCGAGGAACACGTGGTACAGTCGCTCACCATCGCCGCGCGGACACCATACGCGCTCGCCGCAAACAGGTGATGATGATGACGTATGGGGGTTTATGGCGCAAGGGCCAGGTATGGCCAAAGAGCGCCATGTCTGTGGTAATGAGTTTGCAGTGTAATTATGATTACTATGAAGTTGGTGTGACGTGGCTGTAAAGGGGCCTTAAAATATACGCTCTAAAGTGCGTAAGATCTGTATAATAAAATTGTGGCGATGACGTATGACTTGTACTATGAACATTTATACGCATTTAAAGAGAATGATACGATATGTAAAATATATCAGATTATAAGAACTGCTAGAGCACTACTGCCTCCTTAGGGCCCTTGAAACACAAGGGTCTGGAGGCATGTGCTATACAGTACAACTATTCCAGTGGCATCCTCTAAAGAGAGGAAGCGCTACGAATGCATGGGGCTAATAACATGTAAAACCACATCTCTCAGGAAACCTCGGACTGTGTCTGTATTAAAAAGCGGTTCTGGGTCGAGGAACATTACTGGATGAAGAGGAATGTGCTGTCTGTATGCTAAGCAAATATGTCTCATTCTCTCACATTCGGCTTCCCGACACTACAAAAGGAGGTGGAGCACTGTCAGCCTCTCCCCGCATCTACCACAGGTTGGGGGTTCACTTCCAGTAAGCAGATAGTTATGGGTGCCAAATGTGTGTCCTATTATGAGGCGACAGAATAGGACATCTGTTCGCCGAGATCTTGTTCGGGAGGGCCAAAAACCTAACTGTGGCTTTATAACGTGCAGTTTGTTATTTGTTTGCGCGTCCCACGTGCACTGCCAATGGTTTCGCTGTCTATTTCGGCAAAAAGGCCTCAGATCGGTGACAGGCACATCAGCAGTAGGGTTAACAGCCTGCGATGCGATTGACGTGACCATCTCGTCCGCCAGAACGTTGCCTTCGATTCCCCTATGGCCAGGGACCCAGCATATTATGATATTCTGGTTAGATGAGTACGCTTTACACAACACTGAATATAGTTCATTAAATACGGGATTTCTATGTTTGCTGAGTGACATTAAGGCTTTGACGACGCTTAGAGAGTCTGTATAGATAGCTGCTTTTGGAAGTTTTGATTTTCTTATATTTCATTTTCATTTTCATTTTTATTCCTTATTGACCCCGTAACGGGGTATTACATAAGGGGTGGGTTACACAGAAATAAGGAGAAACCGTGTGTTAATCTATGGTGAAAGGTGATTGGTGACGCTTTCTATGAAGGTAGATGGACAAGGGATGGCAGCGGTGTCGCCCGGAAGGCCATTCCAGTCAGCAGCTGTACGAGCAAAAAATGACGTAGAAAAGGTAACGGTGCGTGCACGTGGGCGCGCGACTTGAAGAGGGTGACCAGTGCGGCTAGATATGCGTGTTGGTGGAACAATGTAAGGCGGGATGCCCATCGAGCTATGAAAAAGTTTATAGAATAAAGAAAGACTGGCGATACGGCGGTGACATGAGAGAAGGGGTAAATTAGATTCTAATTTTAGTGATGACATACTCACATCATAAGAATACGAACGATGAATGAATCTAGTGGCACGGTTTTGAAGTGACTCAAGGGCGTCTTGAATATAAGCTTTTCGCGGGTTCCAAATTGGTGAAGCGCATTCCAATTTTGTTCACACGAGAGTTTTATAAGCTAGCAATTTTACGAATTTTACGTTCTTAGGTGTGTTATGTAGATGACGTCGCAAAAATCAAAGTGTTTTATTTGCAGATATGACGTTAGTGACGTGCAAAGCCCAAGAAAGGTCATGGCAGAAAGTGACTCCCAGATACTTAAACGATTGAACAGCTTCGACAGGAACGCTGCTAATCGCATGAGAAAGAACAAGTGGAAAGCGGCGGCGGTTGAAAGATAAGGTTTTGCATTTGTGAGGGTTAAGTTCCATGAGCCAATCATCGCACCATTGCTTTACATGGTTAAGATCACTTTGAAGGGTTAATTGATCAGAGGCGTTGGCAACAGTGCGATAAATAACACAGTCATCGGCAAACATTCGGATATTACAATATACATGAGTTGGTAGGTCGTTAATGTAAATAAGGAATATATGCTTCACAGCAGAGAGTAATGCGTAGGCATCGGCCGTAAATATACTTGTTTCGGGATGCAGTACATCGGATTCCAAAAACGACGGGCCGATGGCTGCATAGGATACCCCGGCATTTGATTTCGAAGCGTCTGTGTAGAACTCTGCGCAGCAGTGCTTGTACTGTAGTTCTAGGAAATGCATACGGATTTCGGCCTAAAGAGGGTGCTTTGTAACTTTTATAAAAAATATGTCACATTGTATCACCTGCCACTCCCAAGGACGTAAGAGCTTGATTAGGTGGATTAAGCGATGCTCGAGGAGTGGGACATGCATTTCATCGCTGAGCTCCTTCACACGCAGCGAGAAAGGCTGTCTTATAGAGGGGCGATTGCTGAAAAGTGCAGCGCACGTCATATCGGTAACGATGCCAAAACATCGATGTTCAAGATTAGGGCGTACATTAAGGAAATATGCGAAGCTGATGTACGATCTCTGCAGGCGGAGTGACCACTCATTCGATTCGGCATATAGGCTTCCGATCGGGCTTATTCTGAAAGCGCCCGTGGCCAAGCGGATACCTAGGTGGTGAACAGGGTCTAGCATCTTTAGCGCGCTCGGGGCGGCAGAGTTGTATACCACGGCACCGTAATCTAATCGTGACCGAATCAGGCTCTTATAGAGATTTATTAAGCACTTCCTGTCACTACCCCACCTAGTCTGGGATAGAAGTTTCATTAGGCTCATTGTTTTCAGACCTTTTTCTTTAAGATGTTTAATGTGTGGGACGAAAGTGAGTCTGTTGTCGAGTATAACACCTAGACATTTGCGCTCTTTGTTTACAGGTATCTGTTGTCCACACATTTCAAGGCAAGGATCCGGAACCAGGCCTCTCTTCCTTGTAAACAGCACACAAGAACTCTTTTGAAGATTGATTTTAAAACCATTTTTCTCTGCTCACCCTGGCACCTTGTTCAAACCATGCTGTACCTGTCTCTCGCATACTGCGAGGTTGCAGGATTTGAAGCCTATTTGAATGTAGTCCACATAGACGGAATACAAAATGGCCGGTGGTAAGGAAGCACGAAGCGTTGTCATCTTAACAATAAAAAGTGTGCAACTGAGCACGCCTCCCTGGTGTACAACAATTTCTTGTGTAAAAGGACGTGACAGCACATTGCCGACTTTTACCCGGAAGGTACGATTGGACAAGTAGTTTTTTATTATGTTTAGCATATTACCATGAATGCCCATTACTGACAAATCTTTCAAGATTCCGTAGCGCCAAGTTGTATCGTACGCCTGCTCCATATCGAGGAATATGGATCAGAAAAACTGTTTGTGTACAAGCGCGTCACGAATATGTTCTTCAATACGTACAAGATGATCGGTTGTGGAGCGCCCTTCTCGTAAGCCACACTGATAGGGATCAAGCATTTTGTTTTGTTCAAGGAAATGGATGAGTCGCCAATTTATCATTTTTTCAAACACCTTACACATGCAACTTGTGAGTGCTATCGGGCGGTAACTTGCCACTGAGGAAGGGTCTTTCCCCTGTTTCAACATAGGGACCACAATGGCTTCTTTCCATGCCATTGGAAGGTACCCTGCGTCCCAGATAGTGTTAAAAGTGTAAGTAGTGTAACTTGCGTGTCATTGTGTAAGTTTTTGAGCATTTCATACATGACTCTATCAGATCCCGGTGCAGAACTCCTGCATGCGCTCAAGGCAGCCCTCAACTCTGCAATACTAAAAGGACAATTGAACGGTTCGTTCTGCTGACACTTTCTTATGAGTGGCTTGCATTCTTCTATTTGTTTATGTTTGAGAAAGGGTTTTGAATAATTGGTTGAACTTGACACGCTCTCAAAATGCTCCCCAAGTGAGTCTGCCTGATCTTACAATGTATCGCCCTGTGTATTTACCAGAGGGAGTGAATACGTTAGTCGTCCTCTAATTCTATTTACCCTGTTCCAGACTTTGGCCTCATCTGTAAAAGAGGTAATACCCCATAAAAAGTTCTGCCAACTTTCTCTTCTGGCCTGCCTGCGAGTTCTCCTGCCTTGGGACTTTACTTTCTTAAAGTTCATAACATTCTCTGCAGTGGGGGAAGCGCGTAGCAGCCCCCACGCTTTGTTCTGTTTCTTACGGGCGATCCTGCGTTCGTCGTTCCACCACGGGACTCGCCGCTTGCATGCCAAGCCACTTACTTCAGATATGCATTTAGATGCGGCATCTATAATGAGCGCTGTAAAGCACTCCACAGCAGCATCAATTTCTAAAGAAGACATACAGGCAACGAGGTAGTAGTGAGAGTTCGGAATTTCTCCCAATCGGCTGTATCTATCTTCCACTTAGAAGCTTCTGCAGAAAATTCATTTTCTTTAGATGTCCTTAGCAGTTCGGGGAAGTCATCGCTCCCGGAAGGATTGCTCGTAATTTCCCATACGAGTTCGGGCAGTATAGACGCGGAAACTAGACTAAGATCTATTGACGAAAAGGTTCTGTTCGCAAGAGAGTAATATGTGGGTTCTTTCTTGTTGAGAAGGCACGCTCCATAAAAAAAGAAAGAACTGTTCAACGAGACGACCTCGCGCATCGATACGAGAGTCTCCCCACAAGCTGCTGTGTGCATCGAAATCGCCAAGAACAAGATAAGGTTCTGGCAATTCATCTATGAAGGACTGAAACTCATGTTTGTTTAATTTGTAATGTGGGGGTGTGTAAAGCGAGCAAATAGTGATGAGTTTGTTTAGCAGAACAACCCGCACCACCACTGCTTCGAGGGGCATTCGTAGCTGTAAAGGTTGACAGGCTATACTTTTATGAGTGACAATCGCAACATCACCCGATGATGCGACGGCATCATCGCGATCTTTGCGAAACGTAACATACGTTCGGAGAAAGTTTGTGTGTTTGGAATTTACGTGTGTTTCCTGTAAACGCAGCACTTTTGGGTTATGTTTGTGGATGAGTTCTTGCAAATCATCAAGGTTTCTAAGGAGAGCTCTGATGTTCCATTGAATAATTTGTGTATCCATATTTAAAGTAAATTAGCGCTGTGCGCACAGAAACGGAAGTGATGCCTTAGATTACAGAGCTCTTTAGAGGCCCTGTAACCGGGGTTTTGATTTTTCTGAAGCGTTCGAGGGAACCTCGCCGTTCCTTAGGCGCTTGGTGCGCCGTGGGGATAAGTGTTGTGTCCATTGCCTCTTGCGAGGCGCCGGACACGCACTCTTGCGAGCGAGAAGTTTTTCGTGGCAGTCTCACCTCGGAAGGTGATACCCCTGCGCCCACCAGCGCGGAGGTCGATGGCGCTCCCTGTGGGACTAGGCTGCGCCGGCTGTTGCCAGCGCTGGAAGGGGATGGGTAGGTTGAGGCAGCCTCAGCGGCGCCTACCTTCATGGCCGCTATCGGTCCTGCGGGATCGCTGCGCGTAGCGCAGGTTGCCGCAGATGATTCTTGCGGGGCCGGCAACCCATGGGTAGCCTGGCCTGTTTGCTGGTTGGATGCAGTAGGCTCACCTACTTCCACCCTGAGGGCAGGAGCCAAAGGTACCTGCTGGGCACTTGGCAATGACCGCTGCGACGCTGCCCCCCGACGCGCCGCATCAGCATAAGGTGTGCTGTGGAAAGGTGAGCACCGTTTACGGGCTTCCTTAAACGAAATATTTTCCTTGACTTTAAGGGTAATTATATCTTTTTCTTTCTTCCAGTTCGGTCAGGAGCGTGAGTAAGCTGGATGGTCACCACTGCAGTTCACACAGTGAGGTGTGCCACTGCAGTTGTCGGAGGGGTGGCGCTACACTCCACACTTTGCACAAGTTATTTGACCACGGCAGCTCTGCGAGCCGTGGCCGAACCTTTGGCATTGGAAACAACGTCTAGGGTTTGGAATATATGCTCGGACAGTTAGCCTAATGTATCCCGTTTCAATTGTTTCCGGCAGAACGCTAGTTGCAAATGTTAAGATGAGGTGTTTGGTTGGAATTTCTTTGTTGTCTCTTCTAAGGATAATACATTTTACATAGGTCACATTTTGATCTTTCCACCCATCTAGGAGTTCAACTTCTGTCAAATCCTGCAGGTCTGCTGCTGATACGACTCCGCGTGAGCTGTTCATTAATCGGTGTGGTGTAACAGAAACAGGTATGTTACCAAATGTCACCAGACTGCCTAGCCTCTCGTACTGATTTTTCTGTGGGATCTCAAGAAGTAGGTCTCCGCTTGCCATTTTCATCACCTTATAACCTGACCCTAAGACTTCGGTCAAGGATTTTGAAACTATGAATGGTGAAATAAGCCTGGCCTGTGTTGCAGCGTTCTCACCTTGTACAACATGGTATTTCGGGTATGTCTCTTTTGTGCGGGTCAAACATGTACTTAAGTCATCGGTGCGTCCCCTCTTCTGAGGGTAACGATCAAGTAGGCGGGGAAATGCGGGTGTTCCCATAGCATGTTACTTCGTTTTCGGCAGCAATGGCGGCCACCCACCATGGAGCCAAACTAGGGGACGCTGCAGCACTTAACGGGTAAGGCTGCAGGCGCCAGCCGTACATTGCCACTATAACCTAATATATTATACCCAAGGCAGGGCACATACACGAGGTTAACCCTTGCCGTCATGGAGAAAAGAAGTAAATGGAAAAGAGAAGAAGACAGGAAAGATGAAAAAGTGAGAGATAAAGGCGAAGGCTTGAGGAGAGAGAGACAGGGAGAGGCGACTGCCAATTTCCCCCGGGTGGGTCAGTCCGGGGGTGCCGCCTACGTGAAGCAGAGGCCAAAGAGGTGTGCTGCCTCCTCCGGGAAGCCTTGAAGGTCCGAACACCCGGCATCGGCTCAACCCCTAGGATCCCCTTTTCCCCGGACACGGCTAAACCGCGCATGGCTACACGCGGGAGGGTCCAACCCTCGTGTGCTCGGGTACGGGGTGTCGCAACGCCCCAAACACCTGCTGACGCAGACGCCCCTGCGGGACACCGCAAACAGGTCGCCCATCTTTCCGTTCGTCGCAGCCACATCGCCTTTCGTCCCCTGTGTCTTTAGGCCGCAACATTTCGGAAAACTAAGAAATGCAGTCCTCGGAGGTGGTGCTGCATTGCCTACTACTGCAGCAAATCATCTGTCTGTGCCCACAAGGAGAAACGTAATTGACGTTAAAATAGACGGCGTACCTGTCCAAGCACTCGTCGACACTGGAGCCCATGTTTCTGGGATGAGTGCTAGCTTACGTAGACGTTCAAAGAAGGTCCTCAGCCCAGCAGCTCCTCCAGTACTTCATGTGGCCGACGGTGGCGTGCTGGTTCTTCTTGGAATGTGTACTGCGCGTTTAAGTATAGCCGGCCGCCCTACTTCTGTTCTGTTTGCTGTGATCAACAACTGCCCTCGTGACGTTACCCTTGGGTTGGACTTTTTATCCACTCATTCTGCTATCAACTGCGCGACCGGTGTTCTTCGGTTAGAACTGCCTCAACTTGCCGATGCTCTGAGTACCGCCCCAGCGCACTTATGCTCGCTTCATGATGTGCCTCTGGCACCCGATGCACTTACGTCACTGTGACCGCTCAGACACGGGTTTCTGGCGGTGAATATGTGCTTTGCCCCATCGTTGACGTACTTCTGAACTGGAACGTTGCTGTTCCACACACGCTGGTCATGGTTACTAATAACCACGTCGTTCTACCACTTCTGAATTTCAGCCTGTGCCCTCAAGTGATCCTGACTGGCATGTTCTTGGCCAGCGTTTCTAGTAGTTTTGAATTTGACATTGAGAGTCTGAATGCCGGCAGTGGTTTCCTGGCGCCAATGGCCGCTCGTAAGTCTAGTTCCTTAACGGATGACCTCGCGAAAATGGTTGCACCTGGCCTCACCTCGGCACAGGCCACGGACATACGTCTCCTGCTTGAGTCGTACAGTGGCATCTTTGATTTCGGCGACAGGCCTTTAGGCCAAACATTTGTAATTCACCACCATATGAACACTGGAAACATGAATCCTATTCGTTGGCGTCCCTGTGGGGCGTCGCATGCTGAACGTCGAGTTATCCAATCGGAAGTGGACAAAATGCCCTGCAATGTGGTCATCGAGCCAGCCAGTCATCGAGTCAGTCAGCCAGCCCTTTGGCTTCGCCTGTCGTCCTTGTGAAAAAGAAAGTGGGTACCTGGCGTTTTTGCGTCGACTATAGCCACTTAAACAAGATCGTGCGTAAACACGTCTGCCCACTACCACGCATCGATGACGCCTTGGACTGCTTGCACGGAGCTAAATACTTGTTGTCCATCGATCTTCGATCAGGCTACTGGCAGATTTCAGTTAATGAAATGGACCTCGAAAAGACGGCCTTCATTACGCCGGATGTGTCACATCAGTTGAAAGTCATGCCAGTTGACCCATGCAATGCTCCTGCGACATTTGAACGTATGATGGACGCTCTTCTGCGAGGCTACAAATGGACCACCTGTCTTTGTTAGCTTGACGACGTTATTGTTTTTTCTCCCACGTTCGGCAGCCGCCTTACCCGACTCGCTGCGTCATCGCCGTCTACTTGCGGTCTTCTGAAAAACCCGCCTTTAACTGAATTTCATGAAGTGTCAATTCGGGCGCCATAGGTTTACCGTCTTGGGACACCTCGTTGATGCATTCGGCAACCAACCACATCCGGAAACAGTCCGCGCCATATGCAGTTTTCCTATGCCATGTTCTGCTTCTCACGTGCGCTGCTTAGTCGGCCGATGTTCTTACTTTCGCCGTTCCGTCGAAAACTTTGCCAACATTGCTCAGCCTTTGACAGATCTTCTACAGAAGAACATGCCATTCTCATGGGGCCCGGAACTGGCTCACGAGTTTGCCGCTGTCGTCGGGTTCCTGACCACCCCACCCATATTTGTCCACTTTGATCCGTCTGCACTGACCGAAGTCCACAACGACGCAAGCGGCCATGGCATCGGCGCTGTTCTCGTTCAACAACAGAATGGTACCGAGTGGGTGATAACTTGCGCCAGCCGCCTGTTGTCACCTGCCGAGAGAAAAAACTCCATCAACGAGCGAGAGTGCTTCGCTTTAGTTTTGGCTGTCGCCAAGTTCCGGCCATATTTGTAGGGCCGCACGTTTTCTGTCGTTACAGACCACCATGCTCTCTGCTGGCTGTCTTCTCTCCGGGACCTGACGGGACGGCTAGGTCGCTGGGCTTCGCGCTCCAGGAATTTTCATTTATTGTCAGTTACAAGACTGGACGCCTCCACAAGGACGCTCACTGCCTAGGTCGTCACCCCGTGGATCCTGCTGGGCATGATCCGGTGACCTGCGTGATGTATTTTACTGACATGACCGACATGCGCGCTCAACAACAATGCGACGAATCCTTACAGTCCATCATCGCCGGAGTACAATCTGGCAGCACTGATAGCACGTGCCGCATGTTCGTGCTGCACGACGGCATCCTCTACCACTGCAATATAGCACCTGACGGCCCTTAGTTGCTGAATGAATGAATATTTGATGTTTATTGGCGCAAGGGCCAGATGTGGCCAAAGAGCGCCATGCTAATGATTAATGAGTTCGCAGTGTCTGATGGGTTCCATGATCGTAATGCGCCGTGGCTGTAAAGGGGCCTAAAACAGTTGATGCAAATTCCATAAAATGTACGAGTAATAAAATTATGGGAATGACTATTGGCGTGTACTATGAACATTAAAATGTATTGAGATTGATGAAATATATAAAATATGAGATTGTCTAGATGTATAATATTGTCTAGAGCACTACTGCCTACGCAAGGGCCTACTGCCTACACTACGCAAGGGCCTAGAGGCATGTTCTATACAGAGAATCTATCCTAGCGATATCCTCTGGAAAGAGGATGCGCTAAGAAATGAATGGGCTAGTAATATGTAGCACAACATCTTTTAAGAAAGCGAGGACTGCTTTGGCCTTAAAAAGCAGTTCTACACCAAGAAACATGGCCGGATGCAGAAGGACGTGATGACTGTATGCAAAAGGAAAATGTTTTCTCCTGTCTCTTTCGGCTTCCTGGTACTCCAGGAAGACATGGAGGACGGTCAGCCGGTCGCCACATCTACCACAGGTTGGAGGCTCGTTACCGGTCAAGAGAAAGTTTTGAGTGCCAAATGTGTGTCCTATTCTCTGTCTAGTGAATACGACATCTGTTCTTCGTGTTTTCATATTTGCGTGCCAGAAACCTAACTTCGGCTTGATTAGGTGAAGCTTATTGCTCGTTTCAGCGTCCCACAAGCGTTGCCAATGGCTTCGCAGTTTTTTTTTCTTAGGAAAGGCTTCATGTCTATGGCAAGGACAGTCACAGAAGGAATACCTTGCGATGCTATTGATTTCGCGATCTCGCCGGCAAGCACATTTCCCTCGATTCATCTATGGCCAGGAACCCAGCATATTACTACATGCCTATGTGATAAGTAGATGTTACATAAGAGTGAGTAGAGTTCATTGAAGACAGGATTGGTTTGCTTTTGAAAAGAAATTAGTGCTTTTACGAGACTTAGCGAGTCTGTGAATATGATGGCTTTCTCAAGTTTCAGTTTAATTATATGTTTGACTGCACTGAGTACTGCGTAGACTTCTGCAGTGAAGATACTTGTTATGGGGTTCAACATATCAGATTAAGTAAAAGAGGGACCAACAGCAGCGTAGGACACGCCAGCATGTGATTTTGACGCGTCTTTGTAAAATTCGGAGCAGGAGTACTTCAATTGAAGCTCACGGAAATGCATGGCAATTTCAAGCTCAGGAGCGTGCTTTGTGATCTTTACAAAGGATACGTCACGTTCCATCACCTGCCACTGCCAGGGTGGTAATAGCTTAGCTGCAGGCATTAGGCGATGTTCAAGAAGTGGGACGTCCATTTTTTCGTTAAGTTCTCTTACACGTATTGAGAAAGGTAATCTCAAAGCGGGTTCATTACGAAAAAGTGTTCAACACGTCAATTTGTTAACGGTTGTGAAACACGGATGTTCCTTATTAGAACGAACTTTCAGAAAATAGGAAAAGCTGATATATGTTCTCTGAAAATTTAGTGACCACTCATCTGACTCGACATACAGACTTTCAACAGGGCTTGTTCTAAATGCGCCAGTGGCCAGGCGGATTCCCAGATGGTGAACAGGGTCTAATATCTTTAGCGCGCTCGTGGCGGCAGAGTGATAAACTACGGCACCACAATCTAATCTTCATATAACTAGGCTCCTGTAAAGATTCAGTAACCACTTCCTGTCACTACCCCGTGTTGTGTGGGATAGGATTTTAAGTAAGTTCAGTGTTTTTAGACATTTTGTTTTTTGATATTTTATGTGTGGAATGAAGCTAAGCTTGGAGTGAAGTATAACACCTAAAAATTTGTGCTCTTTCTTAAAAGGAATTTGTTGTCCGCCCATTTCTAGAAAAAAATCTGGGACCAGGCCTCTTTTTTATGTGAAGAGAACACATGAACTTTTGTGGGGGTTGATTTTAAATCCGTTTTGTTCTGCCCACATGGACATTTTGTTTAGGGCCTGCTGTACCTGTCTCTCGCAGACTGTGAGGTTGCAGGATTTGAAACCTATTTGTATATCGCCTACGTAGACGGAGTAGAAAATAGCTGGTGAAAAAGATGCATGAAGCGTGTTCATATTTACGACTAATAGCGTGCAGCTCAGTACGCCACCCAGGGGTACCCCAATTTCCTGCATGAACGTACGCGACAGTGTAGGACCTATTTTCACTCGAAACGTACGGTTCTCTAGGTAGCTGTCTATAATACTTAACATATTGCCACGGATACCTAGCGTGGAAAGATCGCGCAGGATTCCGTACCGCCAGGTTGTGTCGTACGCTTTTTCCATATCCAGATATACAGATAAGAAGGATTGCTTGTGCACGAAGGCATCGCGAATGCTCGCTTCGATGCGCACAGGATGGTCGGTTGTAGATCGCCCTTCCCGAAAACCACAGTCAAATGGGTCAAGCATTTCACTGGACTCTAGGAGATGTACGAGACGGCGATTGATCATTTTTTCAAAAAGCTTACAGAGGCAGCTCGTAAGCGCTATAGGACGGTAGCTAGTAAGCAATGAAGTGTCTTCACCATGCTTTAAAACAGGGATTACAATAGCCTCCTTCCATTTTGATGGAAGATAATCAGCAGCCCAGATAGTATTGAGAAGTGTGAGTAGCGTGGTTTGTGTGTCGGAGTGTAGGTGCTTAATCATATCATACATGATTCTATCGGGGCCTGGTGCAGAGCTCCGACATGCTGATAAGGAAGCTTCAAGTTCAGTAATGGTAAAAGGGCGATTATAAGGATCGTTTGGCGTGCATATCCGATTCAGAGGCTTGAGTTCTTTTATTGCTTTATATTTAAGGAAGCTCTCTGAATAGTGAGTGGAGCTAGACACGCGCTTGAAGTGTTCCCCCAGAGTATCAGCCTGGTCTTGTAGGGTATCGCCTGTAGGGTATCACCCTGTGTGTTTACCAAAGGGAGGGAGTACGTTTGTCGCCTTCTTATGCTATTTACCCTGTTCCAGACTTTGGCCTCATCTGTATACGTGTTGATACCCGATAAAAACTTCTGCCAACTCTTTCTTCTGGCCTGTCGGCGCGTTCTCCTGCAGTCGGATTTTGCTTTTTTGAAGTTAATAAGATCCTCCGCAGTGGGAGAGGCGCGTAGCCACCCCCACGCTTTGTTTTGTTTCTTACGGGCGGTCTTACATTTGTCGTTCCACCACGGGACGCGCCGTTTGCATGCGACGCCACCTACTTTAGATATGCATTTAGATGCGGCATCTATAATGAAGGCTGTAAAATACTGCACAGCAGCATCGATTCCTAAAGAAGACATGTCATTCCATGAGATCCTGGTGATAGTTCGGAATTTCTCCCAGTCGGCTGTATCGATTTTCCACCTAGGAGCCTGTGGTAGACATTCGTTTTCTTTATATGTTCTTAGTAGTATGAGGAAATGGTCGCTCCCGTAAGGAGTGTCGTTAACTTAGCAGTCAAGTACAGACAGTAGTGACAGGGAGACTAGGCTAAGATCTATTGAAGAAAAGGTTCTGTTTGCGAGAGAGAAATATGTGGGTTCCTTCTTATTCAACAGGCACGCACCAGAAGAAAAAAGGAACTGTTCAACACGACGTCCTCGCGCACCTATAGGAGGGTCGTCCCACAGGTAGTTGTGTGCTTTGGAGTCGCCATGAACAACATAAGGTTCTGGCAATTCATCTATGAAGGACTGAAATTCATGTTTAGTTAATTTGTAATGTGGGGGTATATAAAGCCAGCAAATAGTGATGAGTTTGTTTAGCAGAACAACTCGCACCGTCACTGCTTCAAGGGGCGTTCGTGGCTGTAAAGGTTGACAGGCTATACTTTTATGATTGACAATCGCAACACCACTCGATGATGCGACGGCATCATCGCGATCTTTGCGAATCGTAACATACGTTCGGAGAAAGTTTGTGTGTTTGGGTTTTAAGTATGTATCCTGTAAACACAGAACTTTTGTATTATGTTTGTGAATGAGTTCTTGCATATCATCAAGGTTTCTAAGGAGACCTCTGATGTTCCATTGAATAATTTGTGTATCCATATTGAAATAAATGAGTGCTGTGTGTATAGAAACGGAGGTGATGCCTAGGCTACAGAGCTCTTTCGAGGCCCTGTAACGGGGGTTGTGCCCTTCCTGGAGCGTTCGAGGCAGCCTCGCCGCTCCTTAGGCGTTTGGTGCACCTTGAGGACAGGTGTAGTGTCCCTTGCCTCTTGTGAGGCGCCGGACACGTGCTCTTGCGAGCGACAAGTTACAAGAAAGAGTCCTGCCTTGGAGGGCAAGACCACTGCGCTGACCAGCCCGGAGGTCAATGGGGCACCCTGCCGGATTTGGCTGCGCCGTCTGTTGCCAGCGCTGGAAGGGGCCGGGGAGGTTGGGGCAGCATCGGCTGCGCCCACCTTCGGAGTCGATGGTCCCCTCTGCTGTGTTGACGGAGCAGCGCTAGCTGCAACCGCCGCGGGGGCAGATGGCGTAACTGCCGACTCACTGCCTGTGGGTCGACAGCCGCCGGAGGCCGTTGTGATGCTGCCCCCTTACGCGCCACATCGGCAAAGCTGCTCTTAGACAGGTATGACACCTGCCTACGTGCCTCTTTGAAAGATATGTTCTCTTTGACTTTGATTGTCACAATGTCTTTTTCTCTTTTCCGGGACGGGCAGGACCGCGAGTATGCGGCATGCTCGCCAGCACAGTTGACACAATG
This sequence comes from Dermacentor albipictus, assembly GCF_038994185.2. NCBI lineage: Eukaryota > Metazoa > Arthropoda > Arachnida > Ixodida > Ixodidae > Dermacentor > Dermacentor albipictus. Next base: position 151,197 of record NW_027225643.1, on the reverse strand, counting down.
CGGAGTGTTCTGGCACGTTTCGGAGGAATGTTCTTTGTCACTGCACTTGGCACATGTCAGCCGGCCTTGACAGTTCTGTGAACTGTGGCCGAACCTTTGGCACTTAAAGCATCTAAGAGGATTGGGCACGTATGGCCTAACACGAAGTTTGATATAACCGGCCTCGATTGACTCGGGGAGGACGCTAGAACCGAAAGTGAGTATCAGGTGTTTCGTCTTGATCTCTTTACCATCTCGCCTCATCTTAATTCGGTCAACATTTATGACATTCTGTTCACTGAAGCCCTCCAAGAGTTCAGCTTCAGTGAGCTCTAGCATGTCATCGTCCGAGACAACGCCGCTGGTAGTGTTCATGGTACGGTGCAGGGTTACTGTTACTTGGGTCTCCCCAAATGACAGAAGTTTCGGCAGTCTCTCGTACTGCTTCTGATCGTGGAGCTCCAAGAGAAGATCACCATTTGTCATTCTCGACGCCTTATATCCTATTCCAAACAGATCAGTTAAAGACTTTGAAACAAGGAACGGGAAAATGTTACGCACTAGTTTGTCTTTTCTGAGTGAATCACATGGAATTGAGGAAAGTTCTGGACTTGTCGTCCGAAAAGCTGAAAGAGATCTTCGGTGCGCCCTCGTTTCTGAGGGCGATCAGGAAGTTTAGGAAAAGCATTTTAAATAAATATTGTTTGGTTTTCAGCCGCGATGCCAACCACCCACCATGAAGCCCAGCAGGGGGACGTGACAAAAGTTCCTGCAAGGGAAACCCTGCCAACGCCAGTTGTACATCGCTGCTGTAACCAAATACAGCATAGCCAAGGCTGGCCAGCCACACAAGGTTAACCCTTGCCGCAGGGAAACTAGGAAGTGAGCAGAAGTGAAGAGAAGACAGCAAAGATCAAAAAGGCGAGAGAGAAGGTCGAAGATTGGAGAGGAGGACAGGAAAAGGCGGCTGCCGATTTCCCCCGGGTGGGTCAGTCCGGGGGTAGCGTCTGTGTCGAGCAGAGGCCAAAGGGGTATGTTGCCTCCGCCGGGGGGGGGGGGGGAGGGGGGCTTAAAGGTCCAAACACCCAGCATCAGCTCAACCCCCAGGATCCCCCTTTCCCCAGACACGGCTAAGCCGTGCACGGCTACACGCGGGAGGGTCCAACCCTCGTGTGCTCGGGTACGTGGTGTCGCAACACACCAAACGCCAGCTGACGCAGACGCCCCTGTGGGGCCCTTAGTTGCTCCTTGCCCTTCCTCGTGATCCGCGATCCGTCGCTCTCGAATGACTTCATGATGCGCCGATGGCGGGACACCTTGGAGTTTTGCATACATACGACCGCGTACGACGGTGGTTCTTCTGGCCGGTTCTCCTGGCCCGGTCTCTACCGCTCCATGGGTCGATATGTCGCAACTTGCGAATTGTTTCAGCGCCCGAAGAAACCTCCTCGGCCACCTGTCGGACGACTCCATCCAATTGAAGTTCCCTCTGAACCGTTCTATCGCGTAGGCCTTTACCTGCTTGGCCCTTTTCCGACGACAACTAGAGGGAATAAGTGGATAGCCATCGCTACTGATTACGCGACACCCTAGCCGATAACAAAGGCGTTGCCGACTAGCTGCGCAACCGACGTCGTTGATTTTCTCCTTCATGACGTTATTCTCCACCATGGTGTGCCTCGACACTTACAGACCGCGGCCGCTCGTTCTTGTCTTGAGTTGTCGACGACCTCCTCCGCTCTTGTGTCACTGAGCACAAGCTGTCCACCGCCTACCACCCACAAACGAACGGTCTTACGGAACGTCTCAGCCGGACAATCACAGAGATGTTGTCGATGTACGTCTCCAGCGATCACCATGACTGGGGCGCCACGCTGACTTACGTGACGTTCGCGTATAACTCGTCCCGACATGACACCGCAGTAGATTCACCCTTCTATCTTCTGTATGGCCGCGACCCCACATTGCCGTTTGATACCATCCTCCCTTCTGTGCCACATGTTGCAACTGAGTATGCTCTTGAGGTCATCGATCGCACTCACATGGCACGTCAAGTCGCCCAATCTCATTTATTAGCCTCGCAGCATAAACAAAAACAGCGTTATGACCTGCTCCATCGCGATATTAAGTTCGCGCCAAGAGCTTGGGTGCTGCTTTGGTCACCATGTGGTCAAGTTGGCCTCTCCCAGAAGCTTCTCTCTCGCTACACAGTGCCTTATGAAGTCCTACGTCAAGTTAACGACGTAAATTACGAGATTGCACTGCTACAGTTTAACGCATCATCAGGTCCTACGCCTGTTGACATCGTGCACGTTTCGCGGCTGAAGCCATTCTTCGCTCGCAATTCTTCGCCTACCATGCACTTAGATGGCACTTTTCCACCCGGGGGTCCTGTTACGGAAGGACGAAAGAAGACAGAGGAAAAAGATCGCGAGACGCTGGCTGCTACGTGTTGTTGGTGGTCATCCATCTTATCTACGTTGACTCATCCTGTACATATATTGTAAATACAGTCTTTATATCATCATATAATCTGAGTCACAATATCATCAACGTAGAATAGGACACCGGAGCCTTCTTTGAGAATCTGTCATGTCAACTGCTGGAAGCCTGCTGGTGCATATGCCAGCCCAAACCATAACCGCTTGAAATGGAACAGTCCGTCGTGAGTCACGAATGGAATGAAATCTCGCCTTTCGGGATGCAGCAAAACCTGGTGGTAGGCGGACGCAAGATCCAGCTTGGAGAAGGTAGTGGCACCGACGAGGCTGTTGAGGAGCACTTCAGTGTGAAGAAGCGGGAAGCTGTCGGCAATGATTGCTCTCTTAGATTCACGAAGGTCAACACAGAGTCGCATGCCGCCGTCCTTCATCCTTAACACAACAATGGGGATACCCATTCCGAGGCATTAACGCGTTCAAGGACACCCAATTATTCCAACCAACGGAGCTCTTCCGAAGTTTAAGGTCGGAGTTTCAGCAGGAGGCGCCAAAGTTTCAATGCCACAGGAGGCACCGCGAGTCGGATCTTGATCCAATGGAAGAAACGCTTAGTGAAAGCAAGGCCTGGGGCAAAGAGGGAGCCTAACTCACTAGACAGGGTCGTAGGATGAGTGTTGGGTAGAGAAACTTTGCGCGGGCTTGAGAGCTGGGACATGTCCAGTGTCCCTGGCATGGTCGATGTATCAAAGCAATGCAGAGCCTACCCTTCAATATGCAGGACCGAAGCTTTGATCGCATCAATTCGGAGGATGGATGTGCCTTTCGGCACAATGTATAACAGGAGGTAGGCTGTTTGTCCCTTGAATGTGACTTCCGTGAAGAAACAACCACGTACGGGAATAGAGCGCTTCGAGTAACAGGGAAGCTTCACTGGCAGAGCAAAGTGACTCGTCAACAAAACAGTGCTGGAAGAGGTTCTGTTCCAGGATGGAAACAAAAATCTCGAGTCGACAAGAAACTTCAAGGACTTGCTGGCGACGAAAACGTCAACGAAAATGCCCGCTCGACCAGGGCCAACCACAGTAAGAACGCTTAAAAATTCAGCATCATCGGCCGAGTCCTGGCAGTCGACTTCATGGATGGAAACGGTTGAATGACCCTGTCGATTGTTACAAACTGAGCGGAAAGGCCCAAGGCGACTGCAATGAAAACAGCGCTCACCTTGTGCTGGACAGGAGGATGACGAGGGGCTGTGTTGGCGGGAACCGCAACGAAAACAGTGCGGTGACGCCTTCTTCGAGTCACGACAGCGCTCAGGGTAAATTTACCGCCGGGGAGACAAGTGCGGCCGCATTGTATCCCCTGAATGTCGAACGCCTCGTGACATTACCTGCTGAATGTGCCTGGGTGCAAGCTCGCGAACTTTCTGAGCGGCCTGCTCCAGTCGCAGTGCCAGAAGCACGGAGCGCGAAAAGGGGAGCGATGAACCTTCTAGAAGCAACCGTTCAAGCAGGTGTTGTGATGCCTTCTAAGAACTGGTCGCAGAGGTAGTCGTCAAGGATGACAAAAGAAAACGAAGCAGCAAGCTCTCGTAAAGTGGCAACACTCTCTTGTATGTCCTCGCCTGGTTGTTGGGTACGGCTGCAGAAGCACAGGCACTCCACGACGACATTGCCTTTCGAGGCAGAATGCTGTGTTGGCACAGCGACGGCTTGGTCGTCGCTGCGTTATGGGCGCTTGAGAGCCACCGGCTGCTGTGGCTCATGTGGTTCCAATGATGCCTGCGATGCCAGAACAAAGTGAAGAGGGTGACACTGCCTTGTAGAAGAAGTCTTTGATGCTTCAGACCATTCTTTCAGTTACTCCACCTGACATGGGCTATCGTGGTGACCACTCATATGGGCAATGCTATACGAGGAAGGGAGGGACGCAAACACTCACAATGACAATTACGGGCAAATATGCTTTCAAGCACATCCACAGCTAACCATCGGAGTGATGATGGTACTTCCAGACAGTCACATATGAGGAACAGTCCCTTACAGCTAGTTGCGTGTGCTAGTTGCCATCCGTTGGCACGGGACAGGGGTAATTGGAGATCGCAGGGAGAGGCCTTTGCCCTGCAGTGGATATAAAACACGCTGATGATAATGATTATGATGATGATGATGATGACGTTTACAACGCTTGAACTGTTGACTCAGAAGGGTTTGGGTGCGAGCTAATTGGTATGGATCATTCATATTTAAAACAGCGCCAAAAAACACGGACGAGGGAGGACACAGGCAAGCGCTTTCCTGTGTCCTGTGTTCTGATCAAGGTTATTATTTCCAGGAACCTAAAGTAGCCACCAACTACTTTGCCCATTCGTATGGAACAGGTCCATGCCGGGACATTTCCATGGACAACCAGGATAACAAGCTCAGCGAAGTTAACCAGAGTAAAAGCACATTGCTCACAGATGGCGACGATAGAGTTAATGCCGGTAGACACAATAGGCCACCATACTCAATCTCGTGCAAGGGCTTTGTATATGTTACTATCTTGATTTCACTGATATAGGCAGTGCCAAGACTGCTGATTGGAGTGACGATTGTACTGCCAGCCAGGTACCTATTAGCAACAATCCCTCTCAGACAAACAGTTCAGCAACCGCCGAGTAATATTGGACACATGCAGTGGAAGCTTGGCCTTTTGAGGCCACTCACGCTGACAAAAGATAAATGCACTGCACTCTACATCAGAGCTCTTTGCTTGGCGCACATCCTCCAAGTTCAGCAGCTAAACTTCAGATGTGCAAGCCTCTAGCTGCTGCCACAAAGAGCTCCATGGTATCCGAGGGACTGCTACCTACTCCATAAAACAATGCGAGTGCTTCGTGATGAAATCGACACCCTACCGAATCTTACTGAATTTTTCGGGCATCGGTGTGCGAAGTCACAAAACTAGGCATGGGCGAATACTTGAAGTTTCAAATACGAATAGAATATTAGACACTGTGTATTATTATCTGAAAAAACCATTCCGTGCTTTTGAGTACTTGAAACGAGCCAAATACAGTCAAACCTCGATATAGCGAAGTTTTACTTGCAACAAAATACTTTGTTAAGTCACAAATTTAATTAATTCAAGGTTCCGAAGCTTTAGCAGTAAAAAACAAATTCACAAATTCCTAGAGAATTCCCATTGCATTGTATCTCGCCAGTAAGTACTCATAAATATCGTATTTACTCGAACCTAACCCGCAGTTTTCTTCTGATAAAACGGATCCAAAAATTGCATGCTCGTTAGAATCGAGTATAACCCGAAATACGCGTTATGATATCGCCATTGGCATTCAAAAAATGGCCGCCTCGTATGCTCTTCTAGCCTAGCTGCCGTAGCTTCCTCCATGTGCATGCCTCCGTGTTGGAAGTGTAACCAGGCGCTGGTGCAACCCAGTCTATCGCCTGTCTTCCGGTTTTCTGCGTTTATTCAATCAGTATGGAAGTGCCTACTGCGAAGACACGCCGAGTCCACCTTGATGCCGCATTCAAAAGGAACGTTATCAGGTGCGCGGAGACGAACGGAAGTGGGGCCGCATCCCGGGCGTTTGGAGTTTCCGAAACTTGCGCGCGGGACTGGCGAAAACACAAGGAGAATATTTTCGCCAGCAAAGCAACAAGGAAGGGTTTCAGTGGAACGAAGCAGGGCCGTTTCGCCGAAATAGAAGAGCCGCTCACGGAATACGTGCAAGAGGAGCGAGTGGCACAGTGGCCTGTAATGGCCGATCTGCTCAAAGTGCGGGCGATGCAGTTAGCCCCACAGAAATGGCTAATGCGGAGTGACTTCAAAGCGAGCAGGTGCTGGCTGTCAAATTTATTGAAAAAAAGGCTTTTCTCTTCGAAGGCGGACAGGGATATGACAAAAATAGCCGAAAGAATATGAAGAGAAATTGCACAGTTTTCATCGGTACGTTCTGAAGTTGTGCCATAGAAACGGCTAGCACTTCGGACAGATTGGAAATGCCGATCAGACGCCACTCTATTCTGACATGCCTGAAACCACAATCGTTGAAAAGAAGACGCCGAAGCAAGTGCGCGTTTTATCTTCGAGCCACGAAAAAGCTAGAATCTAGCTATGAATCAAGCTATGCTTTGTTGCACTGCAGATGGTTACATGCTGCCCCCGTATTTTATCTTCAGACGGAAGACGCTTCCGAAAGATATCGTGTTTTTGAGTGGCGTTATTGGGCGTGTAAATGGAAAAGGTTGGACGACCACGGACTGGGTTGCTGACTGGATTGATAACGTTTGGCGGAAGAGACCAGGGGCGCGATCGGAGATATTTTGTTCGATACGCGTTCTGTTCAGTTGCTGCAACGTCACAAAGTTGCAGTATGCAAAATTTGTGACAGCGCGGTGGTGAGAGCAGCCAATCAGGAAGCGGTGACCTCCCCAGAAGTTTACTTCCGTCGTTTGTCGTCTGCTTGCAGACAGTACACTGCAAAACGAAATGTTTCTCGTCTTCCAAACGAATGAAATCTTTATCTAAAAAAAAACGTATTTTTCTTCTCAAGCCCAAACACGTTTTCAAATAGTAGTACGTGTGACTACTGCAATTTATAACTATTAGTTTCTTTGCGTTGTCCCTAGGTGGTGTCGCGCACAGCTAGAAGAAAAAAGAAAAAGAAACGACGGGAAGAGTGGCGCACTTTTCAAGAGGCAGTGGCAGCATTCTAGTGGCTCGCTGGCACCGATGATGGGGTCGATTTCTCTGTACAACCAACGAATTATTTGTTTCGAGAAACAAAAAGGACGCCGTAATTCACTTCCTGCCATTTCTTCAAACGCGTTTCGCACCGCCAGCCGCTCTCCTCCTTCCTCTAGAAACGCCAGCGCAAGAACCTAAGTTCCCAACGGAAGCGCCATTTCCTCGAAATAAATTATGGATTGGATTCAAACGTGCCAAGCCGCAGCCGCCTGTAGGATCCAATCCAATCCACCAGACGCGCCATGCTAAGCCGTATGATCGCTTCAAACTTTCCAGCTCCCGTCCGGTTCGGCGCCTAGCAGACGAAATGCTCGGTGGGAAGATGATTGACAGGAGCGTATCGTCATTTTGACGTCACCAAAAACGTGGCCGTGCCCCGCCGCTGGTGACGTCGGCGTGGAGTAGGCCAATCGCGCGTGCCGGTAACCGAACGAACGCGCCGAACAACCATCTCCGATCGCACCCCAGGTGGCAGTTTCGGTCTGCATGGGATGCTTGTGCTCGATGCGTTCGGGTGCCACCTTGACCAGCGCATGAAAGACAAGCTGTCTGCATGTAACACCGACTTTGTCGTGATACCCGGCGGCATGACATCGCAGAAATCGCAGCTCCAACCGCTCGATGTTTGTTTGAACAAGCCAGTGAAAGATAGAATTCGGGCCCTCTAAACCGAATGGCTTGTCAGTGGCTGCCATGAATTCACGCCCGCGAATAAAATGAAGCATGCCTCGCTGCAGCACTTTGCTGGACGGGTGAAAGATGCATGGTGCACGATCCCGTCTGCCATGATTAAAAAGGCCTTTAAAAAATGCGGGAGTTCGAATGCCATGGACGGCTACCAGGATGAAATGCTTTGGACTGTTGATAGCGGTAAGGACTGGTAAGGAGTTGTCTGATAGCGACGACTAATGATATCTATTGCCCCATGCGACTCGTACCGGCGCAGTGAAAATCTTGGCGACAAGGTACGCCGCTTGCATTTGTGTGTTTATTGATCGCAGCTTTAGTGTATTGGGAAGAAGAACAGTTTGTTTTTTTCAAATGAGAGAAAATTGTACTATTTCTATATGAAAGCACGAGGTACGCGGTATTGTACTTTTTTTTTGGTCATGGAAAACGGGTGCACGTTACAACTGAAGGCCCATTAGAGTCGAGTAAATACGATAAAGTGCGAGAACGCCAGGCCATAAGCGCTTATGAGCGCCAGCATATGTGGCACCGACTGTGCCGAGAAAAATGTATCGACGTGGCTCATGGTGTCCAAAATTTGTTTGTGTTGCATCGCACGCCACCGTAAATCCTTGACGCCATGGATGACCACACTTAGTGCCCGCAGCTGTCATCAGATGGTACCCACAAATTAAAAGCGATAGCGTAAAAAAATAAATATTCGTCCTGAGAAAACAAAAGACTCAGTTCTGCCAGAAGGACTAAGCACCGATGGCCATAGCAAAGAAACAACTACACGAAGTAAGGTTCGTGGATTTATTGGGCTCACCTGCGCTCAGGCAAACATGAACAGATCCCACTCTTGGCCACACACTCGCTGTCACAACGTGAGCGAATGCTTCGCAAAGCATATCGGAAACTTGAGACTACACAGCCATCAACAATAGACGTGCAGGAACACACTACGCAAAGCAGCAACTGTCTCGGCTACCCATTTGCACTTGTCGCACATTACCTCCAAGGTACGGCGCGAGGCCTTCGTGTGAGAATCGGGGCACACGCTAAGGGGAGACAGCAGATAGCCATTCTTCCTTGTTACCATTCTGGTTGACAATCGAGGTTAACAGTTGGGAACACTGCGCTTACACCTATCACTACAGTGCATTGGATCTGCATTGCTTTCAACTTTCTGCATGCCATATGACCACCGTAAAGAGGACTGACAGCGTGGCATCAAACCCTTAAAGTAGTTGCCAGCTCCGAAGTTCCACAATATTGATTCTTTCTTTTTTCATTATTGAAATTAATTTTTCTGACTGCCAGATTATTGGAACATTTCTTGAAGCCCCCTCCATGCAAAAAGGAATTGGTTGGCAAATGTACTTTGCATAAAACGTTGAATTTAAATATAGTAAAATTTCAATTTAACAACGTAAGGTATCGATCTTAGTAATTTTATAATATCGAAGTTTAACTGTATAGGCAAATTTACTGTCTTAATTTTCGAGCATTTCAAGCACACTGTCCTGCACACATGGCTCCCCTTGTTTGCTGGTGTCCGTAACACGCTGGTTGCCACATGCACTGCTTCTCGCCATTGTGCCACGCAAACAACGTTATCGAAAAGAAGACCTAAAATTAAAAATTAAATTATGAGGTTTAACGTGCCGAAACCATTTTCTGATTATGAGGCACACCGTAGTGGAGGACTCCGGAAATTTCGACCACCTGGGGTTCTTTAACGTGCACCTAAATCTAAGTACACGGGTGTTTTCGCATTTCGCCCCCATCGAAATGCGGCCGCCATGGCCGGGATTTGATCCCGCGACCTCGTGCTCAGCAGCCCAACACCATAGAGAACAGACTTGGGAACGTGCAAAATACAACTTTGTTCGATGCATTGCCTGCAGTCAAATAGTGCGCCAAGTGAAGCCTGACATCAGCAGAAAGCTGGGCTAGCTGCTTTTCTGACAACTGATGCATTTCCAGTGCTTCGCAAGAAATACAACATTCAGATAGCAAAAGAAAACAACACAAGAAGCTGTTAACAGGACGGAGAGAATGCTGTCCTCCAGCGTCCTCTGTGTTCTGCTATTTTACTCTGAATATTCTGTTTCTTCCGAAGCCCTAGAAATGCATAAGGTGCCAGGCTTTGGTCATAAAAAAGACTATTCACTTCATTAAAACCTGATGTAGTGGTCTTCTCCTATCAGACACAAATAACACGCGCACACATGGCCATGCTACCAAAAGCTGGGTATATTCAGCATTTAACAGGACAAAAGGGGAGAGGGGGTTCCCAGCGCTTGCTACAGATGTGCACAAAAGGAAGGGCAAATCCACCTTTCTTCATGTGCATCTGCTGGCCTCTGACGCACATTGCTGGAAACGTTTTGGAAGGGTGCCGAGGCTTTCACCGGCTGGTTTGCATACCTGCGCCCATGTTCAGTGTGCGTCAGTTGTGCGTTTCATGGATCGCGAATAACTTTTTAATGGCTTCCCCGGGGTGCCATGCCGTACCTAGAAGTCAAGTATCATTCACCATCTACTACGCAGGTGAGCAGGCCTGTGTGTGCTAAAAGTGCGGCAGATAAAGATGCGCAGGGTTCCGTCTGCCGAGGCAGGTGCCTTGAAATTTGTTATCATTGATGTCTGCACTTGGCACCTCACTTTTTGTATTACTTTTACACATTCATTAAGCATTTCACATATTCAAGATGCCTTCGAGTGCAGCCTTCGAGCGCCGTCTTCCATGTTGGATTTGCCAAGCAGTGCATTAGTTTACATCGACACCTACAACGACATATTGCTGTTAGCTTCGGACATTGTGGAAACCGTGCATCACTGATATGAAATAATGTAAAAATGTAGCAAAACATACATATCTGCGCATATGAGCCATGTTGTTCCACCCTGAGACGAGTCAATATGAGCGGCCGATACACTTAAGCAACGGCAACTGTGACGCAAACACATATATTGTGGGCTATTATTACTGATTCTCGCTTTCCTTTATCTTGATATACTTACAGTTTGCACTTGTCATAAAGTGTTAGTAGAGAAAACTGCTCGCTATAAGCAGTCACTTATAGGCCGTGTAGTTCTTTCGTGTAGTTCTCTCCCGTTTAATAAAGAAGTAAACAGCGCTTCTCTTTAATTAAAATATGTGCCAGCCTAACAACACGTACAGACCCACCATTCAGGTAGCGAATGCGACCTGCAGCCTACAGGAACGGTGACGTATACAGATGTTGGCATAGCGCTATATCGCCACTTGCCGCTTATTTTGCACGTGCCGTGCGAAGTGTAGAGTAGTTGATTTTAAACCACTCAGGGCACAACTGAACTATAAAAGCAGCTTCCTTCACCTTAACTGCTTACTGTTCAGTTCAGATCTGGCGGTAGTGGGTGCACGAAGTCAACGGTGCCAGGCTTTACCTTCGCCGAACAGAATCAACATTGGCTCAACTTTCTTGTGCACCGCTTGAGAAGGTTGAAGCTTATTTATTTCAACTTCGTAGGCATGTTTTCACTCATTTTTAGAGCAATTATTAATATATAGAAGCGAAGGTGCTGCGGCATTGTCTTTTCGACGGCCGATCGCGCGGGGTTCAGCTAGTTGAACGATGGTCGACACGTCTATCTTATCGGTGCCGTCGACGAGAAAGCCCGTCGCAGTACAACTCGCGCTCGTCGATTGCGTCAGTGTCGGTCTGGCATGATTGGATGGTGTCAGTGGCACACTGTGCTGAATAGCGCCATTCATTAGCCTGAGCATATTGTCGGTCTCGTGTCAACCCAGCGTTACCGCGCTTCAAATGAGTACGTGGCATGTAATGTCACCAACAGCAAGTGAAGCTCTAAGCTGCAAGAAGACTTCGTAAGCAACATGATGTTTTAGAAGTGTCACTGAAGTGCAACACAGGATTTATCGACAAATTTGATAGCCGTCAATGCAATGCGGCAATTACGCGGTTCACGGTGCAGTCCAGACTGTTGCGATCGGCCTGCAGGGGCACTGACCTGCGAACCTTTCCAAGACGGCTGCAGCTGTTTCGATCGACCTGCGGGGGTAGTGAACCTTGAACCCTTCGCGGCCCGCTGCGACGAGCCGCTGTGAAGAGCCAACAATGTGCCTCCTTCGGAAAACTGATGGTGCCAGCAAGGTTAACCAACCATGCGCCTCCTTCGGAGAACCGACGGCGACAGCAATGTTAACCAACCATGCGCCTCCTTCGGAGAAGTGACGGCGCCAGCAGGAGTCAATCGTAACAACCTCTGTCTAGGAGGACCCTCTCCACTCGGTGTGTTCTGCGAATCCAAAGAGCAGATGTGAGTGTGTGAAGCCTCTCCGCCAAATTAGACTACGCCTCCAACGACTGTGGACGCTCCGATTGGATGGCAGTTTTCCCTCACCTAGAGACCTAGGCAGGACAAAGAGTTTTTAAGCAGCCGTTATTCGGCTGCTCGGAACGCTTCGTCTTTCGTGCTCCATTTTGAAGTCATGCTAGACTGTTGAAATGGCACCGACAGGATGACAGGCTCACACTTGTCTTTTTTCACCCAGCAGTTACTCGATGCCCCCATCCTTGGTTCATCCCGTGGCGAGCCTATCATCCATGCTTCAATGGCGGGCAAATTCGGTGAATCTGTTCGCGCCACACATTGCCCGGATCAAAGCCATCACCAAATCTACATCTGGAACGACACCCCATCGGTATCTTCGACTCACCACTGCGCAACCGCGACAGCTTCGACAGTGCCAGCAGCGGGGCGCTTAAAGCCAAGCAATGCGCTCTGGGCAGTCAGAGGGCACGGAGGCACCGACAGGATGACGGGCTCATACTTGTCTTTTTTCACCGTGCAGGTCAGTTACATTTCCTAACTGCCACTTCTTTGCTTTAAATCTAGTGATCGCTACATTGTCGTGCTTCCATGCCCAGAAGCCTTGAGTGACCCCTTCTGTGCCTTGTTTCTTTCACTGTGTGGTGACGTGGAAAGCAATCCTGGCCCATTCAAAGAAGATGTCCTTGCTGAAGTACTCAAAACCGTGAGGGACCTTAATGAAAGATGTATTAGAATGGAATCTGTACCAAATTCCATGTCGGAGACAATTCATGAGCTGAAACAACAGCAAAAAACCGTTTCAGATGCAATATCTGAGATCGATCAGAGACTGCAGCACGTGGAAAGCCAAACGGCCATCCTTGATGAATGAAAGCAGGATGTCAGCGTATTGCGCAACAAGATTGAGGGTGTAGTAACCGATGCGAACACGCTTCGTGCGCGACTTGATGACGCGGAAGATCGCTCACGTCGCGACAATCTGGACTTTTTCGGTGTACCGCATCTCCTACAGAAAATTCAATACAATCAGAGGAAAAAGCTCTAGATTTGATAAATGCCACTTTAAAAATGAGTAACTTGCGAAGACATAGTGCGCGCACATAGGATTTTTCCCTACACTCAACAAAAATCGCGGCCGATAATAGTTAAGTTTTTCTCTTATAAAACAAAAGAGCAAGTTTTGTCTAAGCATTCTGTTCTAAAAGGAAACAGCCTGACTGTGACCGAAGACTTCGGTGAGGCAACGCGAAATATAAAAAAGAAATTAACGGAATACGGTAAGGGAAAAAATACACCCTACGGGCTTTCTTACAAAAGACTATTCGTGGAAGAAAACTGTTACGGCTACGACCTAGATAACGATGTTGTTTACGAAATAACGCCCCGAAACAGAAATTCCGATCCTCGAAATTCTGCGCTCAGGTCGAGTCTTACACAACTCGTGATAGCGAAACGCGAGGGGAGATGTTTGCACTTCATCGAAACATGTTATCTCTGTTGCATTCACTAATATTCACAGTATATTTAATAAAAGGGACGAATTGTGTTCTTTGGTTGACGACACTGATGCTGACCTAATAGCGATAACTGAAACTTGGTTCACTAAGAAAATAACAAAGGAAGAATTATTTAATTGCCGTAAAAGATACGTTGTCTATCGGAATGACCGTACTGACAGATTAGGGGGCTTGCTGTTAGTAAAGACGTTGAGTGCTTTATTGTACTGATAATCACTGAAATTGAATCTATCTGGTGTTGTTTAACCTATAATTAAAAAAATCATCTTACGCGTCTACTACCGGCCACCCTGGTATAGTTTGTTTTGTGATCACCTGCATGACTGTCTAAATCAATTAACAGTAAGATTCCCCGGAGCAAAGATAATTCTTATGTGTGACTTTATCTTTCCTAACATAAATTGGTCGAGCACATGTCCCTTCTGTAACCCATAATCCAGTGAGGCTAATCAGTTTACCGCTACTTGTTCTGACTTTACAGTAGTACAAACCGTCGTTATTCCAACACGTCTAACAGGCACTACGTAATCATTACTTGATCTCGTGCTGACATCATCAGCTGATATTATATCCCCGATAACGCACTTACATGGCCTTAGCGACCACGATACATTACATTTTACAATGACGATATCACTGCCACTGAAACGTAAACGATTTAAGGGAATAAAAGATTATAAAAAGGCTAACTTCTCGGCAACAAACAACGAACTTGCTTACTTTCTTGACACGTTTCTACTCTGCCATCTTGATGGTTCTGTCGAGACAAATTGGCGCCTTTTTAAAGAAAACGTATCTGATCTAATAAATCGTTATGTTCCAGTCCGACGCATATATTCAAATAGTAACGCGCCGTGGTATAACAGACACCTAAGCAGACTAAGTAACAAAAAAAGACGCCCATTTCGTATCGCTAAACGGTCACTAAATACTGAACACTGGTTCTCATACAAATCCACTGCCACCACGTACTTTTCAAACTTACGGTCTGCGAAGTTTTCCTATTACAACGTTACCCTTCCCAAGCTACTCAAAACTAACAGTAAGGCATTCTGGAGCTCTATGAAAGGAGATAGCACTAGAAAGGTTACTTTAACTTCACTAACTGGGAAAGCAGTCGCCGACCACGCATGCGCATATGTGCTAAATGACACGTTCGTACAGGCCTTTTCGCCATCTTCGCATGCTACTCCTCCCGAAATAATAATATTTGGGGTTTTACGTGCCAAAACCACTTTCTGATTATGAGGTACGCCGTAGTGGAAGACTCCGGAAATTTTTGACCACCTGGGGTTCTTTACCGTGCACCTAAATCTAAGCACACTGGTGTTTTCGCATTTCGCCCCCATCGAAATGCGGCCGCCGTGGCAGGGATTCGAACCCGCGACCTCGTGCTCAGCAGCCTAACACCATAGCCACTGAGCAACCACGGCGGGTACCTCCCGAAATACGACCTAAAACATACTCCCACATGGATCCCATAGCATCTAATAGTAACGGTATTAAATCGATTATAAATAAATTAGAATTAAAATCGTCATATGTGATGTTGATGGAATTAACATTAAATTTTTACCCAATACTAGTGAGTATTGTTCAATCATATTATAATTATTTTTCTCTCAGTCGCTTCAAACGGCGCATTGCCTTTAGATTGGAAAAACGGCTAAGATCATTCTGATTCATAAATCTGGTGATACGCATAACCCTTCTAATTATAGGCCCATTAGTTTAACTTCAGTGCCCTGTGAGATGATGGAGCCCGTAATTTATTATCAGGTAGTCAATCATCTTGAATCTAACAACTTCTTTACATCTAGCCAACCTGGTTTTCGTAAAACATTCTCCTGTGATACCCAGCTTCTTTGCTTTACCAACGACTTGCATTCCAGCTTGGACGCAGGCTTTCTTATGGACTGCCTATTTCTTGATTTTCCTAAAGCTTTTGACAAAGTACACCACACATTACTGCCATGTACACTCAGAACACTAAACATTGATACTAATGTAATTAATTGGATACAAGCATTTCTAACACACCGCATGCAATTTGTAAGCGCCATTGAAGTTAATTCAGCTCTAACACCCGTGAAATCTGGCGTTCTACAAGGGTCTGTGCTTGGACCGCTGTTGTTTTTGATCTACGTTAACGATTTATCTGATAACATTTCGTCTAAAATGTGTCTTCCTGCAGATGACTGCGTAATATATCGTAAAATTACTAATGACGCTAATATTTCATTTCTTCAGGACGATTTAAACACACTGAATAACTGGACTATAAAATGGTGCATGCAGCTTAACGTCAAGAAGTGTAAATCGATGCGAATATAGCGTAACACAAATGAAGTCTACACTTAACCTACCTTCGCTGTTAACCAGCAGGAAACAATCATGCCTATGCTTATTTCATAAGATTTACTACCAGAACCCAGCGCTTCGGTCAGCACGGATTAATCCAGCACCATTCATCTCCTCACGTAGAGATCGTGCGCATAAGGTACATGTGCCGCACTCTAACACACTAACACATTCGCATTCATTTTTACCCAAAACATGCAACGAATGGAACGGTCTGCCAGCATCCATTGTTAGTATAAGTTCTCCTGTTCAATTTAGAAACGCTTTAGTTAACTCCATTTAAATCATGAAACTTGCATTCAATATATCATATGTCTTTTCATTGTATAAATACTATATTTGCAACTTAACTATGCATGTATTGACCTATCATTGCCAATTTATTTTATTGAAAAGTGTATCAAGAGATTTCTATGGTGAACTACCACTATTATTTTTTGTCTATAATGTGCAAATCAGTGAGCGAGCATACTTTATCATTGTTACTTATACTGTGCCTTTTCTGCACATCATTTTAACCTCCATTATGCTGCCTCTCCCCTCTATAATGTATACTTATTTCATGTATACTTTCATACCTGACCCCAACTCTTACAACTGGCTGGCCGCGGTGAGACGGACTTTGCGACATGGTACTGTGTCTGCGGTGAGTGCTTGGTTCTTGCTTTGGCTCTCTAGGCTTCATTTTGTGGTTGATCAGTTTAGAACAATAGGGAAGCTGGATTGTTGATTGTTAGCTAGGTTGTGTTTACCTAGGAATGTTTAGCGTGCAGCACCAAGGAAGTTAAGCAGCAATTATGGAGGTTACGACACTGCTGAGAGACGAATTGTTGGGTGAGTAACTTGGCCTAGAGGTGCACAAGGAAATGCCAAAATGGGAATTATTGAAGCTGATTTCTGAACAGGCCAGTGAGGAGGACATTGAAATTGTGTTAGCACTTTTTAGGAAAAGAAAGAAACGGGACAGAGAGAGAGAAGAACGGGACAGAGAGGAACGCGAGTTAAGAAAAATGCAAATTGAGCTTGAAAGAAAACGTTTGCAGTTGTCTCAAGGAAGTGAAGGGGCTCTGGGACGATCAAGTGAGGCAGAATCAGACCTCATGGACAGGCTGTTAACAGCCATTTGAGGCCGGGAACGACATAGGATTGTTCCTAGGAAATTTTGAAAGGACTTGCGACAAGATGAACTTCGGTCCGAGTACACGGCCACAGTGGTTGCTGTCTATGTTGCCGTATAATGCTGCGGAAGCAATCGCTTGACTAAGTGCGCCAGATGCATATGATTATGCGAAGCTTAAGGCTAGTCTTTTGAAGAGGCAGTGCCTTTCTGCCGAATGTTTTCGGCAAAGGTTTAGAAGCACCGGCAAGAAGGATAACGAGACTTATCCTGAGTTTGCATATGCCTTAAAGGCAAAGTTAGTCGAATGGTTGAAAAGCGCGGAAGCGTACGAGAGCAGAGGCATGATTATTCATTGCTTAGACACGGGTCTTGAGACCAAAAAATTGCGTAAAAATCACGTTTTCGAAAACATTATTTTTGGTTTCTACAATGTCTGATGCATTATCTCAGAGATTTACACTCATCTTGGACCAATATTTTGGTCGTAATGGCGTTCTATATTGCGTCAGCAAGCTGCATTTTTACTGACGAACGCGCAAAAAAGGACCTTTTCCCGTGACGTGCAGTTCCCATTCTCAGACTACGTTCACACATGGTCTCGGAACAAGCGGAAGCGGAAAAAAAATTGACAAAATCCGCCAGCCCAGGTGGCGAAACGGGCGCAAAATCAGGCGACGAGCCCGATCGGTCTCGGACGGAATTTTTTCGCCACGGCGAAGCGCAAAGCGGTTCGGCTTCACCGGAAGCTGCACTAGCATGTAAACATCCAGTCATAAAATATAAAATTTTTTCTTGTTCATTATTCATTTTTAAGAAGATCAACTAGCTAAAAGTATCAAAACCATGTCTTCTTCCTCATCCATAGCAGACGAAAAAGACAAGCGTAGTCGCGCGAAATGATAGTTTTTGATAACTGATGAGTCACTGAATGAACATGCAACTTGAAATGGTGTAATGAACAGCACAAACACGCGGACAAGCGTACACAGACTAGATGTATGTGGGCGAAAGCGGCAGTGGTTTCCGCTGCAATGGCAAAACAAATGTGAACATCTTGTTCATGCGCGGAAAATATTTTCCGGCCGCTTTGATCTTTGGCCGGCAGCGGGAAAAGGTGAACGCGACTACGGTCTCCCCATAGAGATAGTCATCTCGTGTGCAGTCTGCAGGGATGCCGCATCGGCGCGGAGTTCGCCGCGGGTGAGCGGCGGCTAAACGTGCACCCCGTTCCTCGGGAATTGACTTGCCGCGCACAAGATGCAAAGCACCGTTAATTGGCAAACTGCTTTAAATGAATTCTTTTTTTGCCAAATAAATATAATAATCTTGAGCGCGATTTACTCAGTCGACCAAACATGCAAGCGATTCCTCGTGAACAATCTCGCTGCGCGCGAAATGCGGAGCACCGGTAATTGGAAAACGACACTTTTTTCTCGATAGCGAACGTCTCGCACTAGGGCATACATGCTGGGGCATGTGCTAGGGGCATACTAACCTGTTATAACTGTAACATGTAAATACTTCATTGTATTCATTTACTAATCGCAGGCTCAAACAGGCTCAGTCTGCCTGTTTGTGGCAACATTAATGCAGCTGTTTATTTATATATATAAAGCTAACTGCATTAAGCTTGAAGTACTGCAGGCCGATTACTACGGGTCTTACTAGTCAATTCTGAATGCAAACATGTAAATAGCTTTTGCTTTATAGCACTGAGAAATGCTTTGGAATTGCACCGAACAAAGTTTCTCTTTTTTCTCCTTTTTCTCAAAACTAGATTTTTGGTCACTTTGCTTGTCTGCTGTGTCAATATCTTTCGATCTAGGACAGCTACAGCTATTATTTCTTTTGCGGCACAACGCTTAATGTATTGAGAATGCAATGCTGAAAGCAGATTTTTTTAAATTGTCACCTCCAAATTTTTCATTCACATTTATATGTGCTCTTACTATTGATACTGCGAACAAATACTTCAATGGGCTGTAAAATGACAAATAATGCTTCAATTTCGACTCTCTTTCCAGAGTTCCTATCCTTATGCACTCTCTAGTATCCAATGATATGTTGGGTGCAACTTTCCCTTTAGCAGATAAATTTTAATTGTTTCAACAAACATTAGAAGGTAATTACTATCTCGGCAACTACTACGTATATCCACATATAATTAGATATTTAAAATAAACACTAAACACTTCATGAGCATATGCAGTTTTAACAGATTTGATCAAGAAATAAAGTTATCTTAAAAACCCATGTCCCCCTTTAAAGGGACTGACAACTGGTCGGAATTGGTTGTCAGTCTCTTCTGGAGACATGCTCAAAACTGTTATAGGGAGCGGGAACAATTTTCATGGTACCCACTTCATTTAGTGTAATGGAAAGCTTACCGGCCAGAGCGCCTACTCATGAAGTAGTAACACAGAAAACGCCATGGAACATTTTTTATCGGAATTTTTCGATCTGCGGTGAGCATGAAGTCGTTCACTGGAAGCACCTGAAAACTCTGATAGGTGAGCGCGATAGCGATTATTGGCCGGCACTAGTGGGAGGCAGACGACAAGTGCGGCCGTAGGTGTGAGAAAGTACCGTTTTGTTTATCAAGTCGATGTTCCTGCGATTAATGTTTTCCAGAGTGTTCAAGTACTTCTCCTATAAAGCTATGTGTTTTTGTCGTTTCCTATCCCACTGCTTTGGTATTTAACTAGTCAAAACCAAACCAAGCGCATCGAAAACGAAGCGATGCTTTTACACGTATATGCGGTTCGTGTTGCCGTAGCGAAGCGTACACTTCTGATTTCCGATGTCGTCTCTCGAAGACCTGAGCAAGGCGGAACAAAGGAGTTTATCTCGCATGCGCGCTCCCAATTTAGATCCTCATGAAGTAGCACCCGAACGTCATGCTTCGATGGATGAAGGCGGCAGTGGAAGCGACGAATCTGACTTGCCCGATAGACCACCGTTCCTGTGACGAGCAACGCCCCTAGAGAATACTGCTTCGTAAAGGCTCACTCACACTAGGCCACCCCGACAATGATTTCGGTCTGCCGACTGTCGGAAACGGTGTTTTGTTCTTCGTGTCGGCGCCTCCGTCACACTGTACCGACGCCGACAATCTGCCGACGGTAGGCGGAGAGCTGGGCGACGGTACAGTGTGACAGGCGCCGACACGAAGGTAAAAAAAGCACCCACTAACGGAGCAACTAGTTGATGGCATCTTGCATCATAGGGATATCATAAAACCATAGAATAAAGAACAAATTTTAGAGAAGGGAAACTGTACCTTGCGCAGTGGTACGATAGTAAGAAGCGGCAGCACATGTAACTTACTTAGGAGGATGCCAGATGCCGCTGCTCAACCAGCAAGCCACAAACGCATCATATTGAAAATGGGATATGTAGTTTGGAAAGAGCAGGGAGCGCTAAATGGCCAGTCCAAATTTGAACGCTGAATAGCAAATATAGTCACTGGAGTCAAAGAATAACTTAGCAAATGACCAAATAAATAGAAAGAATATGGTGAGCTGCTAAGTGTAATAACGACAGAACTACGGAGAGGGAAACATGTTCGTTGGAGAGGAACAAAGAAACCGAAAAGCTGGTGGAACAGGGACATACGAGAAGCGATCGGCGAACGACAGAAAGCATCTAGAGAGCACAGGCAGGCAATGAAGGCGCAGTTGCCACAGGATGAAGTAACAAGTAAATGGGAAATATACCGGGAGAAAAAGTCTATGGTTCAAATACTGGTGCAAGCAAAATTAAAAGGTGAAAGTGAACGTTGGTTGTCAGAAATACGTAAGAAAAGGAAGGGCGCACCTAGAATATTTTGGAACCACATAAAATTATTAGGCAGGAAGTCAACAACAATACAACAACATAACCTAGACGAAGATGAAAACAGACTGGAAGGAGAAGCGGCAATAAATTACATCCGCAAAATAACAGCCGAATCTTTCCAAGGCAATGAAGAGGCTGTATTTTAAGAAAAAAAGAGCATGAAAGATACCCAAGTGCAAAGGAGCTGGTGCCGACAAATTTCAACTGGAAGAAAGCGGAAGAGAAGATTCCTAAGCGCACTTTCACAGGGCTAGACGACGTTCCCGTTAGGCTGATTGATCAACTAGGACCAAAAAGTAAGGAAGCTCTGGTGAAAGAAGTGGAAAAACACTTTAAAAGATAGACGAATACCAGCCACTTGGCAATAAAGTAGAATGAATTAAATTTCTAAATGTAAGGGGGCGGGAAGCAATGCAGCCAATCAAATTAAAGCTTCAAGCATGGGTAGATAATAATGGCATTTTGGGAGAACTTCAGGATGACTTCAGAATAGGTAGGTGTTTAGATGATAACTTGTTTGTTCTTACTCAGTGTATTGAAATATCAAAAGTAGAAAGCAGACCATTGTATGTGGCCTTCTTAGACATTACAGGAGCCTATGACAACGTAGACCGGCACATTTTGTGGGATATCCTGGAAGGGGAAGGCTTAGGGGACGATTGTCTACAGCTTTTGAGAGAGATTTACCTAGAAAAATACTGTTTGCGTTGAATGGGAAGGGAGGAGGAGCGAGGAGAAAATTCATATCAACAAGGGATTGAAGTAGGGGTGCCCTTTATCCCCACTGCTGTTTATGATGTACATGGTGAGGATGGAGAGGGCGCTAGAAGGAAGTAATATCGGGTTTATTGTCTCCTACAAACAGGCGGGTACAGTAATAGAGCAGCAGCTCCGAGGTTTATTTTATGCGGACGACATT
This sequence comes from Dermacentor albipictus, assembly GCF_038994185.2. Lineage (NCBI taxonomy): Eukaryota > Metazoa > Arthropoda > Arachnida > Ixodida > Ixodidae > Dermacentor > Dermacentor albipictus. The sequence continues at coordinate 129,255 of NW_027225643.1, read as the reverse complement.
GTGTTGCTAGCTAACAAACAAAGTGATTTTCAACGTCTGGCTAATATCTGTGGACCAGAAGGCAAGAATTTAGGTATGAAATTTAGTGCTAGAAAATAAGGTGTTATGGTATTCAATGAAAACAGTGAACAGACAGTGGAGATACAGGGCCAGGAAATACCTCGGGTAACAGAATATAAATACCTTGGTATTTGGATAAACGAAGGCAATAGATATATGGAAACACAAGAAAAAACAATAAGAGTGAACGGGAAGAGAAATTCAGCCATAAGGAAGCACAGAACGCTGTGGGAATACAACAGGTACGAGGTCCTCCGTGGTATGTGGAAAGGTGGAATGCTTCCAGGACTTACTTTTGGAAATGCGGTTGTTAACTTCAAATCAGGGCTACAATCAGGACTCGATTGGAACCAAAGGTCAGGGGGACGCCTCGCATTGGGCGCTCACTGGAAAACTACAATGGAAGCTGCGCAGGGTGATATGGGCTGGACTAGTTTTGAAGTGAGGGAAGCTCGCAGTAAAATTGAGTATGAAGAACGGCTGAGGAATATGGAAGAAAGTAGATGCGCTGGGAGAGTGTTCAGGTATCTGTACAGGAAAAACATTGATTCACAGTGGAGGAAAAGAACTAGGACGCTTACCAGCAAGTATGCGGCTTGTATGGCGAGCAACACAGCAACAAAGAAAAGTCAAGCGGAAAGTCAGAAAGGCTCAAATAATCTCATGGGTGGCAGCAATAGAAAAGAAACCTGCCATGAGTAACTACTTAAGAGGAAAAAACGCAATCAGGAAAGAAATAATTTATGATAACTCAAAGGAAAGCTCATTACATTTCGAAGCGACATCGGGATGCCTTAGAACACGCACCTGTAAAGCGAGATATAAGAAGGAAGATGAAGCATGTGCTTGGTGCAGTAAAGCTTGGGAAACTATGGAGCATGTTTTATTAGAATGTGAAGACGTCTACCCAGCGGTCGATTTAGTCACCCCTGGCCTCCTTGAAGCCCTTGGATTTAGCGAGAGCAGTGGAAAATTAATCATGTGCGCGATGGAGATAAGTAAGAGGCGATAGGAAGATTGCTGGCAGATAAGTAGGGAAACTACAAAAAATGGAGCTGTACAAAAGCACAGTTCGCGATAGGGGATATGAAAATTTAGTTGTGGGAGTTCATAATGTTTTTTTTTAATTGTTTAACCTAAGTGGGACTTAAGGCAGTATAACAGCAAGAGCTTGGTGGAGCGACCCTCCGCCCCGTTCCAAAGGGATGCTCGTAACATCCATTAATCCGGAAGTACATTTTTTTTTTCAGATCAAAATCGAATATGGCCGCTTTACACCGGTTGTGTACGCTGCTATGCGCTATGCTTGCCCTGCCGGCTATGCGGCATGCCTCAATGCCTTGACTGCCGCATAGCTGTTGCGTGCTAATTTCTAGACGACCAAACAGCCTCTACTGACGTCCATACAAACAAGCTACAAGTCAGTGAACAGGACGTGCTGCTTTATTGGCAGAAAACAGGCAGTGTACATTCTCGTGCAATAACAGAAATAAAATTTGCACGTCGAGATACGCGGAATCATTGACGCGAGCTCGTAAACGGCTCACCGCAATCGCCGCACATGGCGGTCTGGTAACAAGCGACAATAACAATAATATACGGGGATTTACGTGCCAAAACCACTTTCTGATTATGAGGCACGCCGTAGTGGGGAACTCCGGAAATTTTGACCACCTGGGGTTCTTGAACGTGCACTTAAATCTAAGTACACGGGTGTTTTCGCATTTCGCCCCCATCGAAATGCGGCCGCCGTGACCAGGATTCGATCCCGCGACCTCGTGCAAGCGACAACCAGTGGCGCAAGCAGATCGGACAGAGTGTTCCACGTGTTTGCAGCGGCAGTCGTCATTAAACATGAGCAACTTGCATTGCGATGCAATCGGGCGATGCAGGCATCTGCTGCCGGAGCCAACACAGCGACATGGACTACCCGGCATTTCAGCGTTAACTCCTTTCCAACTTGCACGTTTCTTTTCTTTGGGGGCCGCTAATGTGTGGCTGACACTTGGTGTCCAGCCTTGTCTCAATATACACAAGTCACTTTCGTACGAACCGCCTTCGGCAGCGATTTTTGCGGGCCTTTTCACCCATGTGGCTATCAACCTCATACACTTCGAACCTTGTGAGCACATATGCTGGTCTCCGTTCTGAACGAATCATGATTCGTTCACAACGGAGACTAGCATGTGCATGGCCTAGGAAGGCCACAAGCACAATTTACCCATGGCTGTAGCAAGAAAGAACGAACACTCGCACCAGTTACGGTGTGTGCATACTGGGAGTCTATGTAGCTGTGCGCACTGCAGGAGCAAATGCTTGCCCCGAGAGACTGCTTAGCAACGACACTGACCAGGAGACCACATCCGAGAAACGTAACATGGCGACCACAACCAAGTGGGACAGCAAAACCAGATTCTGCAATCAATCACTTCAGTGTAGCTACCGCAAAGACCCAGGCCTATCGAGGAAGAAGAGCAATCACCAACGAGACTAGGCATATAAAAAATGAGAAAGCTTGCAGGTAAGAAAGAAAGAAGCCACTCTGCTCTGCAAGCACTGATGGCTAAAAACATTAAGAAAAGCAAAATTCGGTTCGAATTGTAGGTGAATGCAAGATACATGTCGATGCTGCATCAGCTATTTCAGCAGAAGAATTGCGCATGACAACATACACTAGAATATCTTGGTACAGATATGTTACGCTATTAGACAGTAAATGGTATTTAGTATCAGCGAAGAATAGGTTGACCTTTATGTTTGGATGAGCATGAATGATCTCTAACAAGGATGGCAATGAAAATCGTAATCATCATCATCATCAGCCTGGTTACGCCCACTGCATCGCAAACGCCTCTCCCATACTTCTCCAACTACTCCGGTCATGTACTAATTGTGGCCATGTAGTCCCTGCAAACTTCTTAATCTCATCCACCCACCTAACTTTCTGCCGCCCCCTGCTACGCTTCCCTTCCCTTGGAATCCAGTCCATAGCCTTTAATGACCATCGGTTATCTTCTCCCCTCATTACATGTCCAGCCCATGCCCATTTCTTTATCTTGATTTCCACTATGACGTCAATAACTCGCGTTTCTTCGCTCAACCCATTTGCTGTTTTTTTATCCCTTAACGCTACATCCATCATTCTGTATTCCATAGCTCGTTGCGTCGGCCTCAATTTAAGTAGAACACTTTTCGTAAGCCTCCGGGATTTTGCCGCGTACGTGAGTGCTGGTAGGATATAGCTGTTACGCAATTTTCTCTTGAGGGATAATGTCAACCTGCTCTTCATGATCTGAGAATGCCTGCCAAAGGCACCCCAGCCCATTCTTATTCTTCTGATTATTTCAGTCTCATGATCCGGAGCCGCGGTCACTACGTGCTCAAAGTAGGGTTATTCCCTTACCACTTCCAGTGCCGCGCTGCCTATCGTAAAGTGCTGTTCTCTTCCGAGACTCCTAAACATTAATATCGTTTTTTGCAGATAAATTTTTAGACCCACCCTTCTGATTTGTCTCTCCAAGTCAATGAGCATGCATTGCAGTTGGTCCCCTGATTTACTAAGCAAGGCAATATCATCAGCGAATCGCAAGTTACTAAGGTATTCTCCATGAACTCTAGTTCCCCATTCTTCCCAATCCATGTCTCCGAATACCTCCTGTAAACACGCTGTGAATAGCACTGGAGAGATCGTATCTCCCTGCCTGACGCCTTTCTTTACTGCGATTTTGTTGCTTTCTTTATGGAGTACTACGGTGGCTGTGGAGCCGCTATAGATATTGTCACGTGGTGGTGACGTTGAAGAACACAGTAGCAAATACTGTGAAAGACAAAACTAACTTTTATTGGGCCAACCTGTGCCCACAAAGACAGGCTACAATTATAGCACAACGATAGCGGCGTACACGGCCGGCGATCGTCGAAAATCTGATCAGCGGGTCAAGCGCGTCGACTTTTATACAGCAGTCGTCGAATGTTCGAGACTAATCGTTCGGGCCCGCGTGCCTTCCACAAAGTTCTACACCATTCGCGTTACGCGATGAAATCAGATAACACAAGGTTCGGCGACAACACGCAGCCGGGTAGAAGCATCGATAACTTTCCAGAAACTTCGGATACATGCAGGCGCGTCCTGCGCTGTGTGATTACAGTTGTTAAGCGGCGAAACGTGGTCGCCCGATAAAGATAAGTAAACGTGTCAGTACCCCCCACTTAAAAAGCATCGACCTGATGCTGCAAACAAACGAAAGTAATAAACAAAAGCACTTGTAGCACAGAAAACAAAAAAAAGATAAGGAAGTTCATCAGCGTCCGTAAAAGCGTTTAAGGCTCGCACGTGGACCACTTCAGATCGTGCGCGGCGCCGCTGTGAATGCGAAATGCCGTCTGGCACGACCTCATAGTCCAGTGCGCCAATACGTCGGATGACCTTGTAGGGTCCGAAATAGCGTCGCAGTAGTTTCTCACTGAGTCCTCGTCGGTGTATCGGGGTCCTTACCCAAACACGGTCGCCGTGCTGGTACTCGACGAAGCGTCGTCGGAGGTTGTAGTGTCGGCTGTCGGTCATCTGCTGGTTCTTGATCCACATGCGGGCTAGCTGTCGGGCTTCTTTGGCGTGCTGGAGGTAGGTAGCGACGTCAAGGTTCTCCTCGTCAGTGACGTGCGGCAGCATGGCGTCGAGCGTCGTCGTCGGGTTCTTGCCGTAGACCAGCTTAAACGGCGTGATCTGTGTTGTTTCTTGCACCGCCGTGTTTAAGTGAATGTTACGTACGGCAGGACGGCATCCCAGGTCTTGTGTTCGACGTCGACGTACATCGCTAGCATTTCGGCGAGGGTCTTATTCAGCCGCTCCGTAAGACCATTCGTCTGCGGGTGGTAGGCTGCTGTCCTCCTGTGCCTTGTCTGACTGTATTTCAGAATGGCTTGGGTGAGCTCTGCTGTAAAGGCCGTTCCTCTGTCGGTGATGAGGAATTCTGGGGCGCCATGTCGCAACAGGATGTTTTCGACAAAGAATTTCGCCACTTCGGCTGCGCTACCTTTCGGCAGTGCGTTTGTTTCAGCGAAGCGGGTGAGGTAGTCCGTCACCACAACGATCCACTTATTTCCGGTTATTGACATCGGAAAGGGTCCCAGCAAGTCCATCCCGATCTGCTGGAATGGTCGGCAAGGAGGCTCGATTGGCTGTAGTAATCCGGCTGGCCTTGTCGGCGGTGTCTTGCGTCACTGACAGTGTCGGCATGTTCTGACATAACGGGCGACGTCGGCGGTCAGGCGCGGCCAATAATACTTGTCTTGTATCCTCAATAGTGTCCGGGAAAATCCGAGGTGTCCAGTGGTCGGATCGTCATGTAAGGCGTGCAATACTTCTGGACGAAGTTGTGACGGGACAACAAGAAGGTAATTGGCGCAGACAGGTGAGAAGTTCTTCACGAGTAGATTGTTTTGAAGCGTGAAGGAAGATAATCCGCGCTTAAATGCCCTGGGGACAACGTCGGTGTGCCCTTCCAAATATTCGACGAGGCCTTTTAGCTCCGCGTCTGCCCGTTGCTGTGCAGCGAACTCTTCCGCGCTTATCATTCCGAGGAAGGCGTCGTCATTCTCGTCGTCTTGCGGCGGCGGGTCAATGGGGGCGCGTGATAGGCAATCGGCATCGGAGTGTTTTGGTCCGCACTTGTAGGTTACAGTGATGTCGTATTCTTGTAGTCTGAGGCTCCACCGTGCCAGTCGTCCTGACGGGTCCTTTATATTCGGTAGCCAACACAACGCGTGATGGTCACTGACGACTTTCAATGGCCTGCCATAAAGATAAGGGCAAAACTTAGCTGAAGCCCAAACGATGGCGAGGCATTCCTTTTCGGTCGGTGTTGGGCTGCTGAGCACGAGGTCGCGGGATCGAATCCCGGCCACGACGGCCGCATTTCGATGGGGGCGAAATGCGAAAACACCCGTGTGCTTAGATTTAGGTGCACGTTAAAGAAACCCAGGTAGTCGAAATTTCCGGAGTCCTCCACTACGGCGTGCCTCATAATCAGAAAGTGGTTTTGGCACGTAAAACCCCATAATTTAATTTTTTTTTGGTCGTAGAATAGTTGCCTTCCGCTTTTGACAGTGACCGGCTAGCGTAAGCTATCACCTGTTCGACTCCGTTTCTCCTCTGGACTAGAACGGCACCGAGGCCTAGGCTACTGGCGTCAGTATGGATTTCTGTATCGGCGTACTCGTCAAAGTGCGCAAGTACCGGCGGCGACTGCATGCGTCGTTTGAGTTCTTCAAATGCGTCGGCATGCGGCGTTTCCCACTTGAACTCAACATCACATTTAGTTAGACGTGTCAACGGCTCGTCGATGCGGCAAAAGTCTTTGACAAAGCGCCTGTAGTAGGCACACATGCCAAGGAATCTACGCACTGCCTTCTTGTTGATGGGTTGCGGGAACTGTGCGATGGCAGCTGTCTTTTGCGGGTCTGGACGTACACCAGATTTGCTGATTACGTGGCCTAGGAACAGAAGCTCATCGTAAGCGAAGCGGCATTTTTCCAGCTTCAGAGTAAGCCCTGACGACTTGATGGCCTCTAGTACTGTCGCAAGCCGCTTGAGGTGATCGTCGAAATTTCCCGCGAAGACGACGACGTAATCTAAATAAACGAGACAGGTCAATAGTTCTTGCCTTGCGGAAATTACCCATTCATATTACAAGAGTTATTATCGTCACAGATTCTCTATCTGTATGCAGCGCACTTACTGCGCCTACAAAGTCGTCAACCGGAAACACGTTTTATTCATTAGCTCCACCTCACTTAAGTTTAGTGCACATAGTATGGGTCCCGGGCCACCGAGACATTCATATTAATGAAAAGGCCGATTCCTTAGCCAGAGCTTCTTTAGCAGGCCCTGTGCTATTTGTGCTGCCGGCAACTGCGCACATTATTGCAGCCAGATATCGGAAATATCCTTTGAGCGAGGACAAAAAAGCTCTGTCATTAGCAAAATCTTCAGATTTTTTACACTTAAATTATTCTTGGAACCGGCAATGGTGTCCTAACCGGAAATTTGAAGTTTAATTAACTAGGCTGCGTTGCCGTATTCCAACATGTAATTTTTTTTTGCACAGATGTGGTCTGGTTGTATCCCCACTATGCTACCTCTGTAATGAACCAGAAACTATAGATCATTTTTTATTATCATGCCGGCGGTTTTCTAATCATCAAAACCTATGCCTAGAAATTCCACTTCAAAATTTAGGATTACCTTTAAGCAGCACTGTTATACTCTCCCTTGGAGCAACAGTTTTGGGATATAGCCACAGGAACGTTTGCCTAGCCATTTATAATTTCCTATGTGGCACAAAAAGAATGCCTTGTTAATAGTTTTTAGTTTGAAGAATTGATATTTTTCTGCTGCAACTTAGAAAATTCAAAAAGTAAAAGCACGAATTCACAGTTCAAATCTTACTATTACTATTCATAACTTAACTTACTCAAGTTTAAGTATATCCTTTCTTTAACATTCCTATCAACGCAAGGCTTACTATAGTATTGATCAATACTTCATCTCTTGTATTCATAGTTTATTTTACATCTTGGATTATTTGTTTTCCTTTCTTTTTTCGAGTTATTTATTTATTAACCAATTTATTTTATTTTATGTGTTGAGTTATATTACAACCCGATTTGTGGCCTATCCCCCTCAGTGGCTTTGTGCCATTACCTGAGGCTTCATCATCATCATCAGGTCTGCCACTTCAATCCTGCTAACACCGTGTCCATGACGCGCTGGAACGTTGCAAGTGCCGAGCACAGTCCGAATGGCATAACCTTGAACTCGTAGAGGCCGTCTGGGGTAATGAAGGCCGTCTTTTCGCGATCTCTTTCGTCGACTTTTATTTGCCAATAGCCAAACTTGAGGTCCATCGACGAGAAGTATTTAGCGTTGGAGAGCTGATCCAATGCGTCGTCTATTTGTGGGAGGGGGTATACGTTCTTCTTCGTGATCTTGTTCAGACGACGATAATCGACGCAGAAACGTAGGATTGCGTCCTTTTTCTTTACCAGGACAACAGGGGATGCCCACGGGCTTTTCGATGGTTGGATGATGTCGTTGCGCAGCATTTCGTCGACTTGTTCTCTTATAGCTGCACGTTCTCGCGGCGAAACACGGTAAGCGCTCTGGTGGAGTGGTCGAGCGCACTCCTCGGTGATTATGCGATGCTTGGCGACTGGTGCTTGTCGAATCCTCGATGACGTCGAAAAGCAGTCTTTGTATCGTCGGAGCAGACTTCTGAGCTGCTGTTGCTTAATCACGGGGAGTCTTGGATTAATGTCGTAGTCTGGTTCGGGAACCATCGTCGTCGGGATAGATGCGGCGGAATCCGAGAGGACAAACGCATTACTGGTTTCCAGAATTTCCTCGATGTACGCGATCGCCGTGCCCTTGTTGATGTGCTTGAACTCCCGACTGAAGTTGGTCAGCAACACTTCTCGGCGTCCATATAATCTATAACTTATCCTGGAAGTACCATATCGACTTTGTAACAAGGAAAGCTAATCGCACACTTGGATATATCTTCGCAGAAACTTCTCGCTCGCACCATAACCACTCAAACATTTGTTATACACGACATATGTCCGTCCACAGTTGGAATATGCATCATCAGTATGGGACCCACATCATGCCATCTCAATTAACTGCCTTGAAAGTGTGCAGGATCGCTCAGCTCTGTTTATACTACCTAATTACCATCGTACGGCAAGCGTAACACAAATGAAGTCTACACTTAACCTACCTTCGCTGTTAACCAGCAGGAAACAATCATGCCTATGCTTATTTCATAAGATTTACTACCAGAACCCAGCGCTTCGGTCAGCACGGATTAATCCAGCACCATTCATCTCCTCACGTAGAGATCGTGCGCATAAGGTACATGTGCCGCACTCTAACACACTAACACATTCGCATTCATTTTTACCCAAAACATGCAACGAATGGAACGGTCTGCCAGCATCCATTGTTAGTATAAGTTCTCCTGTTCAATTTAGAAACACTTTAGTTAACTCCATTTAAATCATGAAACTTGCATTCAATATATCATATGTCTTTTCATTGTATAAATATTTTATTTGCAACTTAACTATGTATGTATTGACCTATCATTGCCAATTTATTTTATTGAAATTGTATCAAGAGATTTCTATGGTGAACTACCACTATTATTTTTTGTCTATAATGTGTAAATCAGTGAGCGAGCATACTTTATCATTGTTACTTATACTGTGCCTTTTCTGCACATCATTTTAACCTCGTTTATGCTGCCTCTCTCCTCTATAATGTATACTTACTCAGAGGGTACTGTAAATAAATAAATAAATAAAATGTAAATATTGTAAATAAATCCCGTTCTTCTCGTCCTCAGTGAGAACAATTCCCTCCTTTCAACAACGTCATTCGCATGGATGCATCGGACGAGAGCATAGGCCAGCTACCACTTATTTCATACCTGACCCCAACTCTTACAACTGGCTGGCCGCGGTGAGACGGACTTTGCGACATGGTACTGTGTCTGCGGTGAGTGCTTGGTTCTTGCTTTGGCTCTCTAGGCTTCATTTTGTGGTTGATCAGTTTAGAACAATAGGGAAGCTGGATTGTTGATTGTTAGCTAGGTTGTGTTTACCTAGGAATGTTTAGCGAGCAGCACCAAGGAAGTTAAGCAGCAATTATGGAGGTTACGACACTGCTGAGAGACGAATTGTTGGGTGAGTAACTTGGCCTAGAAGTACACAAGGAAATGCCAAAATGGGAATTATTGAAACCTCGCAGCCCCATGTCCCGGTATGGGCATCGGCGATACACATGGCCGGCTTCTCTGCAGTGATAGCAGAGCGGGCGGTGGTCGGGGGCTCGCCAAATGTTCGTCTTCCTCGCGTAGTTGCGCTGGGCGATGGGTGGGCCTGCTGGCGGCGGCGGTGGCGGACGACGGAAATGCGGTGTTACAGGGCCCTGGCGCGGTCGTGGAGGGGGACCTTGACGGCGGGCGACGGCGGCGTAGGTCATCGCTCCTGGCTGGCGCTGCGGTAACTGAGGTTGCAACTCAGGAACTCCAAGCGATTGCTGAACCTCATCTTTCACGATGTCGGCGATCGAGGCCACTTGAGGCTGCGAAGAAGGCAGGACCTTGCGCAGTTCTTCGCGCACAATGGCCCTGATGGTCTCCTGAAGGTCGTCGGAATCCAGTCCTTGGATGGCGCACTGCGGCGTGAGCCCCTGGTGGTTTTATTGCCGAGTGCGCATCTCCAGAGTTTTCTCGATCGTCGATGCCTCTGCAGAAACCTCAGCTACGGTCTTCGGCGGGTTACGAATAAGTCCTGCGAAAAGTTCTTGCTTGACACACCGCATGAGGACGCGGTCTTTTTTCTCCTCTAACATTTCCGGGTCGGCGTGCCGGAAAAGCCGGGCCATGTCCTCCGTGAAGATCGCGATCGTCTCGTTTGGCAGCTGCACTCTGGTTTCTAGTAGTGCTTGGGCTCGCTCTTTTCGCACGACGCTTGTAAACGTTTGCACGAAGCCGCTTCGGAACAGGTCCCACGTCGTTAAGGTGGCGTCTGGATTCTCGAACCAGGTCCTGGCGGCGTCTTCCAGTGTGAAATAGACATGCCGCAGCTTGTCGTCGCTGTCCTAACTGTTAAACGTAGCGACTATCTCATACGTCTCGAGCCAGGTTTCCGGGTCCTCGAATGTTGATCCGCGGAACGTCGGAGGTTCCCCGAGCTGCTGCAGCACGATGGGGGATTCTGGGGCTACCATGGCGGTTGCCTTGGTCACAATCTTCTTGGTCATCTCAGGTAGAAGTCCGTGCTCTGGGGGCAGCTGTTGAAGACAGCGGCTTGCTCGATGCTCCGCGACTACGTTGGTGTTCTCTTTGCGATCCGGCCTTGGATCACGGCTTGTCGGGGGCGTCCGGTACATGAACGAAAAGCACCTCCACTAGATGTCACGTGGTGGTGACGTTGAAGAACACAGTAGCAAATACTGTGAAAGACAAAACTAACTTTTATTGGGCGAACCTGTGCCCACAAAGACAGGCTACACTTATAACACAACGATAGCGGCAAACACGGTCGGCGATCGTCGAAAATTTGATCAGCGGGTCAAGCGCGTCGGCTTTTATACAGCAGTCGTCGAATGTTCCAGACTAATCGTTCGGACCCGCGTGCCTTCCACAAAGTTCTACACCATTCGCGTCATGCGATGAAATCAGATAACACAAGGTTCGGCGACAGCAGACAGCCGGGTAGAAGCATCGATAACTTTCCAGAAACTTCGGATACATGCAGGCGCATCCCGCACTGTGTGATTACAGTTGTTAAGCGGCGAAACGTGGTCGCCCGATAAAGATAAGTACACGTGTCAATATTGTTCAGTATTTTTACATGCGGCTCGTCTACACCCTGATTCCGTAAAGCCTCCATGACTGCTGAGGTTTCGACTGAATCAAACGCTTTCTCATAATCAATAAAAGCTATAGATAAGGGTTGGTTATATTCTGCACATTTCTCCATCACCTGATTGATAGTTTGAATATGGTCTATTGTTGAGTAGCCTTCACGTAATCCTGCTTGGTCCTTTGGTTGAAAGAAGTCTAAGGTGTTCTTCATTCCATTTGCGATTACCTTAGTAAATACTTTGTACTCAACAGACAGTAAGCTGAGCGCTCTGTAATTTTTCAAGTCTCTGGCATCCCCCTTTTTATAGATTAGGATTAGGTTAGTGTTCTTCCAAGATTCCGGTACGCTCGAGGTCAAAAGGCATTGCGTATACAGGGTGGCCAGTTTTTCTAGAGCAGTCTGCCCACCATCCTTCCACAAATTTGCTGTTACCAGATCGTCCCCAGCTGCCTTCCCTCCTTTGCATAGTTCCCTACGCTTTCTTTACTTTTTTCGGCGTTACTTGTGCGATTTCAATTTCCTCTAGACTGTTCTCAATTTTATTATCGTCGTGCGTGCCACTGCTACTGTATAAATCTCTATAGAACTCCTCAGCCACTTGAACTATGTCATCCATAATAGTAATTATATTGGCGGATTTGTCTCTTAACGCATACATGTGATTGTTACCTATTCCTAGTTTCTTCTTTACTGCTTGTAGGCTTCCTCCGTTCCTGAGGGCATGTTAAATTCTATACAAATTATACTTCCTTATGTCACCTTACGCTTGTTGATCAACAGTGCCAGTGCCAATTTGTGCCAGTTCTATTCTAGCTGTAGGGTTAGAGGCTTTCATACATCGGCGTTTCTTGATCAGATCTTTCGTCTCCTGCGATAGCTTACTGGTAACGATAGCTTACTGTCCAACGGAGTTGCCACCAACTTCTATTGCAAACTCCTTTTGATGCCAGAAGATTGTCATTCATTCCTTCAACACTAAGGTCCTCTTCCTGAGTTAAAGCCGAATACCTGTTCTGCAACTTGATGCGGAAGTCCTCTATTTTCCCTCTTACTGCTAACTGATTGATCGGCTTCTTATGTACCAGTTCCTTCCGTTCCCTCCTCAAGTCGAGGCTAATTCGAGTTCCTACAATCCTATGGTCACTGCAGCATACCTTGCCGAGCACGGCCACATTTTGCATGATGCCAGGGTTAGCGCAGAGTATAAGGTCTATTTCATTTCTAGACTCGCCATTGAGGCTCTTCCATGTCCACTTTCGGTTATCCCGCTTGCGGAAGAAGGTATTCATTATCGGCATAGTATTCTGTTCTGCAAACTCTACTAATAACTCGGCCCTGCTATTCCTAGAACCTATGCCATATTTACCCACTGAGTTGTCTCCAGCCCACTTCTTGCCTAGCCTGGCCTTGACGTCGCCCATCAGTATAGTGTATTTTGTTTCGGCTTTACCCATCGCCGACTCCGCATCTTCATAAAAGCTTTTGACTTGGTGGTAATCATGACTGGATATTGGGGCGTAGACCTGTACGAACTTCAATATGTACCTCGTATTAAGTTTCACAACAAGACATGCCACCTTCTCGTTAATGCTATAGAATTCCTGTATGTTACCAGCTATATCCTTGTTAATCAGGAGTCCGACTCCTAGTTCTCCTCTCTCCGCTAAGCACCGGTAGCACAGGACGTGTCGCTTTTTAGCACTGTATATGCGTCTTCTGTGCTCCTAACGTCACTGAACGCTATTACATCCCATTTACTGCCCTCTAATGCCTCCAATAGCACTGCTAGACTCGCCTCACTAGACAACGTTCTAGCGTTAAGCGTTGACAGGTTCAGATTCCAATGGCGGCCTATTCGCACACAGCTCTTCTTAGCACCCTCTGCTGCGCCGCAGGTCTGACCGCCGCCGTGGTCAGTTGCTTCGCAGCCGCTGGGGACTGAGGGCCGGGGTTCGATTGTTTTATTCATATAAGAGGTTGTGGTCATGTACTGCACCAGGGTGGCGAATCCTGCTCTGGTGAGGGAGTGCGTTACCGGTTCTGGTCACCGGGATCAGGCCGCACCCCAGGCTTGTTTGTGCAATTTTATCAACACGCAGATTTTTTTAATTGCGCGGAACCGGCATTCGAAGCACGGTCCTCTTGAACGCGAGGCGGATACTCTACCTCTGGGCCACCGCTACACCCAATGCAATAAAAAAGCTTGCATCTATAGAAAAAAAATTCACTTGGCACAAATGCAATTGATATGGCCAGGGCAAACTGACAGCGCAAACTGACGGAACTCTTTTCGCCAGCGCCGTCCGTACTTTGCCAGAAGTTGCTGGTGCATCTGAACACGAAGAATTTTTAGAAAATCGTTTGTGAGTTACCTGGATGACTCGGCCAATTGTACCTGCTGGTGGAATGGTGGCTGCAGCTCTTTTCAGTCTTGACACAGTCCTCTGCAGACTTGATATCTCATCCAAATTCTTCTGCATGGGCTTCTTTGTGCGTGGTGTAAAAGCCTTGCAAATTTGGCTCCAGCCCCTTCCTGTTGGTGTTGATTGGAGCTCCTGTGATGACCAAGATGTGCTCGGCACAGACTCTGTTGGGGCATTACAGTGACGCATGAGATACAGCACAGATTTGCCAAACTCATGTAGTGTTTTCTTTTATGTTCGACCAATTATACTAAACCATAAATATGAACAAACATTCATATCTGCTGCAAAGAAATGGCATGTATATCAAGACTAGCAAGCCATTGCAGCATATATCAAGCATACTTATTTCGGAACCAGGTGTTGTTTACCTTGTAGTAGCAGCCAAAGTCCATAGACACATGGTCTTGGCAGGCAGCCGCTTCTGTTTAGTGCATGGAGTGTCTTGCTTTATACTGGTGCCGTCCTCATTACTGCATGTCTGGAACCAAAATTTCGGCTACATCAGAAATTGGAAAAGCACAATTTTGCAATATGAAATGCAAAAAGGTCTGACATATATATTGCAATGGTTTGCGACTACAGGCCACATGCAAATGTACACGGTCTGTTCTATGGTGCGTAAGCAGCATGTTAAATATATATTGCTGTTGTCCATAAAATTGATGTCTGCCTAACTACAATGCATGTCAACAGCTGAAGTATTATTAAGATGCCGAATGAGAGCATTTGTGCATTCATTTATACACTAGAAGAAATCACACTGCTGGTTCCGCAAGCTAATGCATGAAAGTTATGAAGCTATTAGAACTGATGCATTATTTTTGTGCATGAACGTGATGCACCGCGTCACTACTGCAAAGGTAAATGCCCTACGGTAAACTAAATTGAACAGCCAGAACAGTTAGAACCAACAAGTACAAAACACGGGGGATTAATAATGCTTGTAACTGTATAATACACTAAATTCTGTACTGTCACGTCATTTTACCGAAGCATTATTCGGTTATGTGGATGAAATAAGTTGCCGATGGACTCCGAAAAAAGAAGAAGTAGCGGAGCAGTGTGGACGTTCGTCGCATCGGCTCCGTAGATTCCGACCCTCACGGACTATCTCCACCCACCGGGCCGCAAACTTTTGGGTTGGATCTGAGAGAGCTCACAAGCTGGATCACCCGGACACCGATTTCAAGACGGTAGGACCATATTTTGGCAAATTGCCGGACTTTGACGGGAAACGCTCGCCGCTAAGCCTACCGAGGTTTAGCACGACTACGGGCGTTTGCGGGCAGCCAGGCCCGCTCAGCGATAGTGATGCAGCCTGGACCCGACTGCCACTCCACGAAATATCCTAATTTTGAGCCATCGACGAGTAGACTAGCCCAGAATTTGCTAGAAGCACAAGAGATGGACGACGACCACCTCGGCGCCTCCGACTCCGAGAATTCGGCGGATGGGGAGATCGAGGACTCCGCCATAAAGGAGTAGCAAGACACTGACAAAGAAGACGAAGCAAATTGGGAATTGGTTATGACCAAACGCCAAAAGAATCGACAGAGGAAGAACGGACGGAACGCCGCCAGCGCCGGGAATTCCCCGGCCCCACCGCCGACAGCTGGCGCGCCAGCTTCCAGCGCGCTGAAAAAAGACGGGAAAGGAGCGCAGCGGCAACCTAGGCAGAGGCTGCCCCCGCTCCCCAGAGACGACTTCAAGGTTATTTTGCGACCGAAGGGACTCGTAGTCAAGTCGCTCCAGCAATTTCAAGTGGCCCGGGCCGTAGCCGCGGCATGCAGCAACAAGTTCGAGGGAAGAGACCTGATCACGAGACTCCGCGCAGGGTCCAACATAATAATCGTGAGCACGCCGAACGAGGAGGCCGCCCAGCTCGCGAGGCACATCACTAGCCTCACTATCGAGGGACGCTCATATGACGTGAACGCTTATGTGGCCGCACCGGAAAACACCCGGCGTGGCGTGATACACGGAGTGGACCCCGGAGCGACACCGGAGGAACTGAAAACCGACTTGTGGACGCGCACACAAGGTGTCAACATTCACAGCGCCCGAGACTAGGCAAGACCAAGATGGCCGTCATCACCTTTGACGGACCCATCACACCGAAACACGTCATCTACTGCGGACCCGAGTACAAGTGTTACCCGTACCGGCCCACAAGACAAATCTGCTACGTTTGCTGCCAACAAGGTCACCGCTCCGACGTGTGCCCCACACCGGATGCCCAGGCTTGCAAACAGTGCGGGATGCAGAACCCGCCAAAGGATCACCAGTGTACCCCGAGATGCCTGATCTGCGGAGGCAACCACGCTACCGGATCGCGGGAGTGCCAAGACCGACTAAAGAAAGCCAGGGACCTGCGAGGCAAGGCCAATGGTGGCAACAACGTCGGTGGACGCGAGAGCAGACGTCGCAGCCGGGACGACCGCGGCAAGAAGCCGAGATGGTTCAGCTCGGAGGGGGAGACTTCGCGGAGCCGTTCGAGATCCCGGGCGTCGCGGAGCCGTTCACGGAGCCGGTCACGGTCCTTCCCGCCCCTGCCGCCCCTGGCCATTAAGGGAGGGAGCCAGCTGCAGCAGCAGCAGAAGAAGAAGACGAAGAACGAGCCTACCCGAAAGAGCGGCGGCGTCAAGGTGAGCTGGGGAGCCGAAAACCCTTGGTTTGCTCCGCACTCGGGTGGGGTAGCTAACGAAAAGAACAACACAAACAGCAACCGCGAAGAGCCTAGACAGGAGAACGCAGATAAAATAGCTCTGAGACGCGAATTAGAGCTATCACGCGCTAGGCAGAAAGACCTAGAACGCCAAATAGCAGAGGTAACGAAGGCAGTGCGAGACCTTAAGTCGAACAGCCCTCCGCAGCCACAGACCGTACAAACCCAAGCCCCATGGCAAGCAGGCAACGAGGATTTCGCCACGTTTAAAGCAGAGATTCAGCAAATGATGCAGCAGATGATGCAGCAACAGCAACAACAAATGCAGCAAGTGCAATTACAAGTCACGGA
Source organism: Dermacentor albipictus (assembly GCF_038994185.2). NCBI lineage: Eukaryota > Metazoa > Arthropoda > Arachnida > Ixodida > Ixodidae > Dermacentor > Dermacentor albipictus. The sequence goes on along the minus strand of NW_027225643.1, from coordinate 112,320 downwards.
GCTCCGGAGCAGCATCCGCAAGCAGAAGTTTACCGAGAACATTAGAGAGAAGGCCTACCACCGCCCCGCGCTGGCATCCCTCGCCGACACATCCGCAAACAACACCGAGGCTTAAACATGGCCAGTACAACTTTAAGCAAGCAAGAAACCTTAGATATATGGCAATGGAACTGCAGAGGCTACCGTAAGAAGCAGGGCCTCCTCCAACAATACATTCACACACAACAAACACCGCCTGACATCATATCGCTTCAAGAGACGGGCACGACACCAACACTCGCAGGATACACGTGTTACGGGACTCAAGAGAAAGGAAGAACGGCAACCCTAGTCAGCAAGGCACTCATCGCCATAAGCCACGACAGGATAGCCGACACCGACGTAGAGCACGTGACTGTAGAAATAATACCAAAGAAGAAAAGAAAGAGGGGCAGTATATTTATTGTAAATGTATACAGCCCCCCGAAACAGAGGAAGGCGAAATTCTACGAGCTTTTCCATGGCGCACGCAAACTAGCGAAAGACAGCACGCTAATCATCCTAGGAGACTTTAACGCCATGGACAAAAGCTGGGGATACCAAACAGCATACCCAAAAGGCAAAACGCTAGCGGAGGCAGCAGAGAACACCGACTGCAACCTCCTCGCAGACCCAGACACTCCAACCAGAATCGGAAACAGTGTTAGTACCGACACCTGCCCCGACCTCACGTTAATACGAGGAGCGGAACAAGCAGTGTGGGAGAACCTGTTAGAGAACCTGGGTAGTGACCACTACATACTCAAGACGCAAGTAACTTCGGACAGGCTAAGGCGTCAGCTGGGATCGGCAAAAATTACGGACTGGAGCGCTTTTCTAGAGGCATGCGATAGGAATCTCGCCGAGAATGGGATCCAATCGATAGAAGAGTGGGGGAAAATGCTCATTGAAAAACAGCGCAAGTACACCAAAGAAATACGCGAACGACGCAGACGCGCGAGATAGACGCCAGACTGCTCAAGCTGTGGGAAGCTAGACGCGGGCTCACCAAGAGGTGGAAGAAACAAAAATACAACAGGAAGCTAAAGATAAAGATCGCAGAAGTCACAGCGAAAGCAGAGGAGTACGCGGCGCAATTGGCAAGGCAATATTGGCAGCGATTCAGCGACTCTCTCAACGGAACTTTGAACACAGCGAGGACGTGGCATATCCTCAAGGCTCTCATAGATCCGACCAAGACCAAGGCAGAAAACAACAAAACCATCTACCGGTTCATCCATCAGTTTCAGGGACCAGACTCGGAACTCCTGGAGAAGGTACGCGTTAAATGCTTCGGGGACACAAATCCAGCAGCTTACGCAGAGCGCTACCGAGGAAGAGAAAACGTTAACCTGGACAGACCCATCACGCGAGAAGAGGTCTACGCAGCGATTCCAAACACAACCAGAAACACGGCCGCGGGTGCAGATAAGATAAATAACGCACTCATCCGTTGTTGCCGGTACACTCCCAGAGCATGTGTCGCAGCGTTGCTCTGCGTCCGCATGTTTTACACGCGTCTGTTGGGTACAAACGCGGATAGCAGTGGTGTAAGATAGCGGGGCTAGGGTAGGTGTGTGTCTGGAGCGAGCCGCCGGGGACCTTCTCCGTAGGCGTCGCCGCCGCTGGGAGGCGGCTATCAGAAGTTCAGAGCTGGCAGACCAGCTCTGGGCCGTCCGGCAAGCCGAAGATGCCGCTCGAGTCCAAGAACTTCGAGCCGTCACCTGAGGCCACCACATCAAGAACTGCCGGACTATTCTTTACTAAAGTTTCTTCTTCTTCTTCTTCCGCAACCTCAGTGAAGAGTTAGTCGCAGAATTAAACGACTTTCTCAACAAACACTGGGAAGCTGAGACCGTTCCCGAGGAGTGGAAGCATGCGGAGATAGTGATGATTCCTAAACCGGGCAAGAAACTGCAAATTGAGAACCTCAGACCGATCTCGCTCACATCGTGCCTGGGAAAACTGTACGAACGAGTGGTGACGCTGAGACTATAACAGTACATGGAGGACAACGAACTGTATCCCCACAGCATGTTTGGATTCAGAGCAAAATTATCGACCCAAGACGTACTGCTTCAAATCAAAGAAGAAGTACTCGGGAACGTCCCCAGGAGCGGGGAGAATGTAATAATGGCATTGGATATCAAGGGGGCTTTTGACAATGTAAGCCACGAAGCTATCCTCACGGGCATGAACTACCTGAACTGCGGGAAGAGAGTCTACGGCTACGTCAAAGCCTTCCTTTCAAACAGAACGGCAACGATTGGCCTCGGAGGGCTCCGATCAGAGAAGTTCCTTACTCCAAACAAAGGGACTCCTCAAGGATCGGTCATCTCCCCCACGCTTTTCAACATAGCAATGTTTGGCTTGGCAAAACAGTTAAAAGAAATCGACGGCATACACTATGCCATGCATGCCGACGACATCACCATCTGGGTTAACACAGGCTCGCTCAGACAGAAAGAAGAGAAGTTACAAGAGGCAGCCACCTGCGTAGAGGACTACGTCAGAGCAAGAGGGCTAGCCTGCTCCACTGAGAAGTCCGAGGTCCTGAGTGTTGGCAGAGCAAAGCAAAACCGCACAGTCCCCACCAGCGACGAGTTAAAGCTCAACGTCTACCTCGAGGGGAAGCCGATACCGGAAAAGACGCTCATCAGAATCCTGGAGATGTGGATACAGTCAAACCAACGCTGCACCCACACCCTCGCCCTACTCAAGGCATCCACCCTACAAGTGGCCCGCATGATCACGCGCATCTCACACAGACGCCATGGTATGCGAGAGGAGGACACACTCAAGCTGGTCAGAAGCTTGGTCGTCAGCCGAGTGGCATACAGCCTTCCATACTACAGTCCCATCAAGAGTGAGGTACAACAGGCGGACGCGATTCTACGCAAAGCCTACAAAACCGCACTCCACCTTCCCCACTACACCTCAACTGAAAAGCTCCTAGCCTTAGGACTACACAACACCTTCGACGAATTGAAAGAGGCGCAACTAGTCTCCCAACAACGCAGACTACAGCAGACCCCATCTGGCAGGGAGCTCCTGAAGAAACTAGGCTGCGCCGATCAACTTCAAGAGATACAGAGGACCGAAACAATTCCGGACGAGTATCGCAACACACTAAAAGTAGCACCCATACCCCGGAACATGGATCCCAACCTACACAAAGCACGCAGAGAAGCGAGGGCTGAATACCTACAAAAGACAGTAGCACCCCAAGAAACGACGGTATACGTGGACGCAGCCACATACGCCAGAGCAGCGGGCGGAGCAACAACAACGCGGTAGCAACGGTGATTGATTCGAACCTACGCGAGATCACCAGCGCATCACTACAAGACTGTACGATAGTCGAGGCTGAAGAAGCGGCCGTCGCTCTAGCGGCAGCGGAGGGATATCGGTCTAAACGGTCTCTAACAATCCTTACAGATTCGAAAACAGCGTGCCGCAACTACCTACGCGGCAGAATAGGGCACGGAGCGCTCCGCATACTCCGATCCGGAGACCACATAACACCACGACAAACAAATGAAGAACCAGTTAGGCATACGATAGTATGGACGCCGGGACACACGGGAGTGGCAGGGAACCAAGAGGCGGACAGGATAGCTCGAGGGTATACTTATTACCGAGCATCCAACGTAGGCGATCTCGAGGAGACCGAACCTGTACCCCAAGACTATTCGGCGATACTGAATTACTACAAGGGCTGCAGAAAGCGGTATCCACCACCGCACAACTCCCTTAGTAGAGAGGACTCTGTCGCGTGGAGGCAGCTACAAACGGGCTCGTACCCGAACCTAAACGTACTAAGCAAAATTTATCCTACACAATACAATGACAAATGCCCCTGGTGCCACGAAACACCCACGCTGTATCACATAACGTGGGCATGCCAGAAGATAGACGTGGTACCCGTTATACCAAACCCGAGTGCGGAGCAATGGGAGGGAGTGCTCTCCAGCGATCGCCAGGTCGACCAAGAAGGTCTGATTCGGAGAGCACAACTGGCAGCAGCATCCAGCGGAGCCCTGGACTAAGGGCAACCGACCGTTGTGCTAGAAGATGGACGATTCCATCTGAAGACCGCAGAAGACCAGCGAATCTAGAGCTTATAAAGTTTTTCACTCACTCACTCACTATATGTATATTTATAAGGCTACTCAGTCACATATGGCCACGGCTACAATAAGATGAAAAATGTGACGCGCTTTCCGATATCGCACTCTCTTTCTTTCCTGATTGTGTGTGTATAACGACGGCCTCGCAACTAAATGTGTACTCAGGAAACAACAGATGAGCTTTACTGCCCATAAGTAATGCTGGATCTAGTTCGTTAACTTGTCTCCGTCTGTATGGTAATGAGATGAATATTATATAACGATTCAAGCAGCGGCGTTAAACGACTCACCGTTATTGCCGTTGTCACCCGCAGCAGAATCCAGCTCCTGTTTCGATGCATATGTTTTCCGAATGGCTCATGACCGACACCCAACTTTCGGGCTTACATGTCCGCTTGCAAACATGTCACTTCATCACATGTTAAATAACGTGAGACATCGAAGCGCAATAAACTATTTTTAGCCCCAAAGAAGCAACCAGTCCAAGTGTACGAACGAATTAATGCTTGCCTTTGTGCACTCGAAAATACCGGTAACAATTTTAAATCCAGGCCAGAGGTCACGTGAAAGATCGATGATGCTGAACGCTATTTGCGTTTATAGTGATACAGAAACAATAAACATACTAATAAAGAGTACAATATCTAATTACCAATGATAATATTGTCCTCTTTCTTATCTAATAAAAATGCTTCGATAATTGTAGGAGAATGTTTGTAAGATAAAATTGCGCTCGTTACGGCGCCTATAGCAGGAAATAGTGGAACTAACGTAAGTGATCCGATGATGCTGGTTTTATTAGCTAGCGCGCGGTCTATTTTTTTGCCCTCTGTGGCCATTCGTCGAACTTGAGAGTGTGCTACCCCTAGCTATTCTGCTAACAGATTAAGTGCACACGTTCATTTTTCTTGGTTGCATCAAAATCGTTCCTGGCCACGGGGTTTCTCAGCCTCACTTGACTCACCCCCGAAACGGAAGATGGCTCGTCCGCCCGCTGATCGTCGGCAATGCATGGCGTTGCCGATGGAAAGAAAGCGCGTGGCTATAGACTTGGAAACTACATGTTTCTACCTGATGAGGAGATCGTCATGAACGTGCTTGAATCAGATAGCCACGGCGACGGCGGCAGTGATGACACGGTAGGGCAGGCTGCCTCAACGTTGTACTCAAGGGAGGCCCGGCAGATGATTCAATCCCTCCGGCACTTCGTTTTCGCGAGGAACCTTCCGCTGCACAACGTGGAGCACCTGGATACCTTGGAGAAGGATGTCGGCAAGCTTCGCATAAAGCATGCAAGGCTGATTGACGTACGATTTTCTCGTGCAAGCCAGAGAGAAGTATGTGGCAAAATGCTTGTGCTGATCTCGCCTCAGCGTTTCTTCTGGATTTCTCAAGCTGACAAGCTGCCACGGCAACCTTCTTGTATGTTTTAAAAGGCCCCTTCTGGCCCCACCAAAGCACTGCCTCAGTGGTGCTAGCATGTCGCTTGCCAACCGTGAGCCTTCTTTACAGTTGCTATAGCAGTTCCATTCTTTTACGCCGACAGTCGCGGCTTCCTACGTGCGATTGGAGCACCCAGGAAGCAAACGAGTGAACACAATCAGCATCAGGATGGAGGAAGGTGATGGGGAGGGGCACTGGCCTCCCCGCCACTATAGTTTTCCACATCAGCTCTGCCATCTCCCTATTTTGAATTTTTTCAAGCAGCAGGGTAAACAATTATCGATTTCACAATAGAATTTTCGTGGCACTTGAATATTGTTATAAGTGGGTTCGACCGTATATGCTTTCTTTAAAAAAAGAACTCCCACGTTGAGGAGGTGCGACTTATACACCGGAATATACGGTAGTATTGCGGAGCACCTTTAGTTCACGCCTCCACTCATACGTCGAAACGCCCGGCTCGCCTATGGTTACCGAAATGCCGGACATGCTTGGCACTGCGACAGAATGTTTGCAACGCACAATGCTTCGATAGCTCTCGCTTGGGATCGACTGCCAAGCGGCTGGTGGAGCGGCTTCGCACGCTGGCTCCAACACAACCGAAAGTAGACGACACGATATCCCATCATGAGCAGAGCCAGTTGAGAACGAATTGAGGAGAAAATGCATGGCTATGGAGGAGAATCCCCTTTAATCGACCGTAGCTCTCTTAATGTGAGATGCTTCATGCAAATTTTGGTGCGAATGATTTACTGTAGCTGTACCTTACACATCTACAAAATTTGTCCGAACCATTTCAGGAACCCTTTAAAGGCACAAATAGAGACGAAGCGTTCTAGCGTTGCTGTCATTCACCCCGCACTCTAAAAACTAGGAAGTGTATGGCAGGAGTGAAGCGGCCGATTTGCTCTTCAAAGCGCTGTTTTACACTCGCAAAATGTCATGTAGAGTGAAATGCATTGTTCACTCTGTCACCAAGGAGGGAGTTAAATGTGCTTTTCACTCTCCCCTTCAGAGAGAGAGAGAGAGTAGAATGCCCGTTCTACTCTTGCGGCAATATAGAACAAAACGTAGCGTAATCTTCTGCTTCATCTGTAGGTGGCTGGCCCCAAACATGGCAATGTATCACTTATGCACGCTGAGCAAAGAACACATCGTTTTACTTCTAAGAGAACAGGCCGCCGCAGTTCAAAGGAACGCGTAGCGAGCGCTCTACTTTTTCACTCGGATTTGCTCCACCGCGCGCGCGCGCTCAAGATCGCGGAACAACACAGCACCGGAGAAAGGTGATCCGTACAGCGAGCTGCACCGCCGCCGCGAGGCCCGCCAAAGGAGATCGTATGTCAGCCATCTCGCGTCGCTACGAAAACACGACAATCGTTCGTCATGCCTTGGATATAACAGCAAATCCTCCACGGTAAGTGAATTCTAACTTAGGTGCACATTCTCCGTATATGTCATGCTATCGCCAGGAAGTCGTCGCTGCGCTTAGCCGACGCGATTGACTACGGACTAGGCATATGCACTGTGTCTCTCGATGTCAATCGAAAAAGCCAGTCGTCGCGATAACTGCATGTGATTTCATCACTTTGCCGTTATTCGTAAGAGCTTTGAAAATCGCAAACGCTGCCAGAAATATGGTATGTTAAATAAGACACCAGGCGAGAGGACGCTTAAAATGGTTTGTTCACCAGCCCGTGATTCCGAGCCTATGCGGAGCGTGATTAGCGTGCGTATTGTGTGTTTGAATTCATTCAGTTTAGCAGTCTATTGTGTACGGAACGCTGTAGAAATAAGGAATCGCATAACAGAAGGCGCCATTTTGCTGGCAGCATGCTTTTGTTATAAATAAGCCGTGCGCTTGACGGTGTCTCGCCCCGGGGGAATCTGCGACCACTGAAGTTACGGGCAGCACCAGTGCTAGTTAGAAACCTTGCCGCAGGCATTCAGCTGCATGATGCAAGAGGCCAATTGGGCGCGTTATCTTTAACTTACTGAAAACACATGAGGAATCCATGTTTATGCTGAAAAAAGTATAAACCCCATATAAGCGGTCTTGCGCGCGACAGCTACAAGCGACGCGATGGAGATGGTTGTCGCGTTCACTCGTCGCCTACAAGTCGTACTCCGTGCGAGCGACGATTTTGTGTGACGCCTCCCCGGTGTTGCCCGTATGAGGGCTGCAATCACGCGTGACGCGTGGTTTAGTAATTTACGTTGATGTATTTTACTATAAAAAGTAGCATAGAATATTTCCGGAAGTCTTGCAGTAGGTTCTTATCCTTGCAGGTATAAAAATTGAATCATTTGCTCGTTCCGCGTGACAATCGATAGTATTTGAGCGATGTATATCCAGTTCCGGCTTCGCGCTATTGGCTAGTCGCTCATAGCACTTCCGGGCGACGAGTTCTAGATTACCGGAACTGAGCCATCTGTTCAAGCGACGGCCCGTTTTGTCGCTCGAAGCCGTCGCTCGTCGCCGTCGCGCACTAAATCGCTCTCACAGTGTATCCCTAAGACTGAACTGTTTTTGCTCAAGTATTGAAATGGTGTGATTATAGGTCTGGTTTTGTCTCCTGTTGCGGTTTTCGAGCACGGTGCGAAACTGAAAGGATGCTTATGTCTACGAACTCGGTGAATTGTCGAGCAGCTAGTTAGGCATCCGTATCGAATATAACGGCTGCTGTGTGGAATTACAATTGCAGGGGCGCTTTGCATACGCTTATTGTTTTGGACATGCCTGTGCATTTGCTAATATGAGTTGGCGTGTCACAGTTATGTCATATGAACAGCTAAACCAGCCTTCCTCTGGGGGTTACAAGCGTAATGTGTGCATTTTGCTACTGCATGGCAGATCAATATGTGTTTATCGCTTGAATATTGTTAGTAGAGAAATAAAATATCAAAATGAAATGTTGCTTTAATTAAGTTTTACCAGTCGTCTGTCGTACACAGAACAATAGGTTGGTCTAATAAACTAATAACTGCGGTTTAACTGCAAATTTCACACGCCTTCAAAAATCTAAAATGCTAGATTTCAAACTGCAGCAGTAGTCGAGTCTGTGAAAAATGAACTCCATTGCGCATCTCATAACTGAAAATAAGTTCATGCCTTTTAGTAAGCTTAGATGCAGGCCGCAACGAACTTTCTTGCTAGTATTGAAATGTGGGTAAGCTTGCCATAACAAGCCTTGTTGCCCTTTTTTGTAGGCAGATCCATATATCCATTGAACTGAAGGACAATATTTTCATCCCTACTGAACATCATGTTTGCAGCTATGATCCTTAAATTATGTCTTCAGCAGTGGCACAACCAGGGATGGTGCGGGGGGGCACACTGGGCACGTGCGTAGGATGTGTCACAAGTGTTGTTTGCGATACACCAGACTTATGACAGACCTATGACGTCTGAAAATGACCAATATTCTGTTTATTAGCAGGAGTATTCTAACATTGGTGACAAGCAAGGATGAACTGTTGGTTATTTGTTTTTCGTTTAAATATAAAAATTGAAGTCAGTTTAGCAGTTGACTGTTGCAGTCATTTTATTTATGAATACTGCGATCTTGTACACAACATCATAGCAGGTGGGAAACATTGTGTGAAGATACAGAATTACAGACACAAAGAAAACAAAATTGCACATAGGAATTCAACAAGAGAATACAGCGACAAGGTCAATTAACAACAATCAATTCAAATGCTCTTGAAATAAATGTAATGATGTCTGTCTGACAACATCATCCGTGAGGTTATTCCAATCAGTGATGGTCCTTGGAAAAAAGGAATATTTAAAACAATTAACTCGCGGATTTAATGGTGTTATAGAAAGAGAATGGCGATTTCTAGTTTGGTACCCCGAGGAATAGGTAAGGATTTTGGAGGTGTCAACTTTGAGATTATTAATTATTAATTGATAGAAAAACTTTAAGCGACATATGCGATTTCTGTTAGGAATAGAGGGTAAACCGCTTTTTTTGAGGAGGTCACTGACTGATGCTCGCCCGAAAGTGTTATATATAAACCTTACTGCATTCTTTTGGATTCTTTCAAGTTTATTTATGTTTACCTTTGTAAAAGGGTCCCAGATAATTACTGCATATTCTAAGATTGGTCTAATAATAGTGTTGTAGGCAAGGAGGCGTGTACCAGGTGTTGCTAGCTTAAGCGAGCGTCGTAAGAAGAAAAGCTTTCGGAGAGCGTTTGCTGAAACATAGTCGACATGCCTGGTCCAAGAAAGGTTATCAGAGATCCATAGACCTAGATACCTATATTCCGTGACTTCATGAAAAAAATTATTATTAGCAGTGTAGTAATATAGAAGAGGCAGCTTTTTAAGTGTTATTCTCATAAATACGGTTTTTTCAAAGTTAATTGACATTTGCCACTTCTCACACCAAGAAACTATTTTTGCAAAATCATTATTCAGCCCAATTTGATCATCAGTCGAACTTATTTTCTCATACAGCACGCAGTCGTCCGCATATAACTTAACATATACTGACAGGTTTTTAACAATATCATTAATAAACATTAAAAACATTAGGGGGCCGAGGACGGATCCCTGAGGAACACCAGAATCGACAGGAACGTAATTGAAGCAAGTTCTATGCAGTTCCACAAACTGACGGCGATCAGATAGGTAGGATTGTATCCATGTGAATATCTGTTTATTATTTATAATAAAACGGAGTTTATGAAGTAGTTTCTTGTGTGAAACCTTATCGAAAGCTTTTCGAAAGTCCATAAAGATAGCATCAGTTTGTTTTCCTTCGTTGATTGCTGTCGCAAAATCATGGATTGTTTCGACCAGTTGAGTGCATGTAGAATACCCTCGTCTGAACCCGTGTTGAACAGCTGCCAGTACATTATGCTCTTCGAGGAAATTAATTAGATGCGTATGAATGATGTACGCATACTGCCGGCGCACGCGCGACTAAGCCGCCTATGTGTTTTTTAAAATGCGCATGCGGATGAGGACTCGGCGCTGAGATGCATCCGGTAAATTTATGTAATTAGTGCTAAATGTAGCCAGCGTCGTTACGGATCCAGCAGCGGAGCACTCAAACCCTTGCTTGGGCGAGTCAGCTGATGCGATAAAGCTTTCTTCTCCATTGAGTGCTGTGGCGAAGGAGCATCAGAATTTTTTATGTCTAGCCAGAGAAATATGGAAAGTCTTGAGGCCAACTAATACTTCCGAAACCATAGCGCAGCACTACCGGAGCCATAGCTGCTAGATTTGCGACGCAGGCTGCCCCGCACGCATGGCAACGGCACACGCGCAACCACTAAAGAAACACACGTGCTCGCCGCGACACACTGTGAAAAATATATAAAGCTTAAAAAGCTTCTTTCGTCATTTCTTCACTTGATGGCGCTAGCTTCTTTACGAAAACTGTCCACTTGAAGCGGCGCGAAAACGGAAACATACGAACTGTAATACGGCCGCGCACGTGTGTGTCGTCTGGTCGAGCGGCTGGGATATGCCGCGTTTCGTCGCCAGGGCGGCGTGCAACGCACTCTTTTCGACGCGCCGCCTATCCAGCGCTGGTTCCCCATTGCGACCGGCGTAATCCCCCCCAGACTGCCTGTGCAAAGTAAGGCGATGCAACCCTTTTCTACGGTTGCAGCAAGAGCGCGCGGCGATATGAAGCGCCCGGTGTTCTATGCGACGCGTCTCAGTTTCCGGAAACTAGTTACTGCGACCGGTGCAAGTGCCAGGAAACTGCCTGTGCAAAGCAAGGCGACGCAACCCTTTTCTACGGTTGCAGCGAGAGCACGCAGCGACATGAAGCACCCGAAGTGTCACACTCTAAAAACTAGGAAGGGTATCGCAGGGGTGAAGCGGCCGGTTCACTCTTCAAAGCGTCGTTTTACTCTCGCAAAATGTCGGGGAAAGTGAAATGCATTGTTCACTCTGTCACTAAGGAGAGAGTGAAATGTGCTTTTCACTCTCCCCTTCAGAGAGAGAGAGTAGAACTACTCTTGCGGCAATAGAGAACAAAACGTAGCGTAATCTTCTGCTTCAACTGTAGGTGGCTGGCCCCGAACATGGCAATGTATCGTTCATGCACGCTGAGCAAAGAACACATCGTTTTGCTTCTAAGATGATGATGCTGTGTGGTGTTTTGTGGCACAAGGGCCAGAGTTGGCCAAAGAGCGCCATGACAAGTGGTAATGTTAACGATGTATTATGGAAGATGTGACTTGGCTGTAAAGCGGCCTGAAAATAGTCGCTGTAAAGTGCGTAAAATCTACGTGCTATAAAATTATGGCGAGGACTAATGACGAATACTATGAACATTAAAATCCATCGTAAAGGAATGATGCATTGTTTAAAATATGCGAGATGTTAAATTGCTTACAGCACTACTGCCTCGCCAGAGCCCTTGAACCACAAGGGCCTAGAGGCATGTGCTATTCAAAATAATTATCGCAGCGGCATCCTCTGAAGAGAGGAAGCGCTATATACGAACGTGTGGGGCTAATAACATGCAACACAACATCTTTCAAAAAACCTAGGACGGCGTTGGTGTCAAAGAGTGGTTCTGGGCCAAGTAACATAACAGGATGAAGGGGGATGTGGTGCCGGTATGCTAAGAGAAAATGTTTTTTTCTTTCGGATTCGGCTTCCCGACACTCCAGTAGGACGTGGAGGACGGTCAGCCTCTCCCCGCATCTACCACAGGTTGGAGGCTCGTTTCCCGTGTGAGAAGTTATGTGTGCCAAAAGTGTGTCTTATTCTTAGACGGCAGAATAGGACATCTGTCAGGAGACCAGAAACCTAATTGTGGCTTTATTACATGCAGTTGCTTCTAAGAGAACAGGCCGCCGCAGTTCAAAGGAACGCGTAGCGAGCGCTCTACTTTTTCACTCGGATTTGCTCCACCGCGCGCGCGCGCTCAAGATCGCGGAACAACACAGCACCGGAGAAAGGTGATCCGTACAGCGAGCTGCACCGCCGCCGCGAGGCCCGCCAAAGGAGATCGTATGTCAGCCATCTCGCGTCGCTACGAAAACACGACAATCGTTCGTCATGCCTTGGATATAACAGCAAATCCTCCACGGTAAGTGAATTCTAACTTAGGTGCACATTCTCCGTATATGTCATGCTATCGCCAGGAAGTCGTCGCTGCGCTTAGCCGACGCGATTGACAAAGGACTAGGCATACCCCAGTTGAAAAACACAACAGGAAATTTTAACAGTCTGTCGTATTTTGGGACGTTGTTTCTGTAGTTCTGTTGCCTGTAGTTCTGTTGCCTGTAGTTCTGTTGCCTGTAGTTCTGTTGCCTGTAGTTCTGTTGCCTGTAGTTCTGTTGTCTGTAGTTCTGTTGTCTGTAGTGTGACGTCCTGTAGTAGAAAGTTCTGTAGTTCTTGATCAATATTTAATTAAAAATTGACAGAGACGTCCGTAAGGTTATGTAAATTTGTTAGTACAAAAAAGAAAAACATAAAAGTAAAAAAAAAATTAAAAAAAAAAAGGTGTTCGCCTAGGATTCGAACATGCGACCTCACGATTCCCAGCCCGGCATCTTACCACTGCACCACCGCTGACATGCTTTTCGAGTGTACGTTTTGGCCATGTGAATAGTACGACGTGCTGATGCGCTGATGTTTACATTTGCATTTTGAGAGCCAAGATCCGCTATCACTCTACGGCGTCAAGTGCCGCATTTCTAGAAGAGCAAGAGTGTTCGTACCATCGACAGGTACATCGTGCAGTGCTAGAACATCGATTTTGATGTACGATATCCATATTAAATAAGGAATTCAGAAATAGGCAACGGTGACTTTTAGGGTTATTACTGCTAGTTTCGACAGTAGTCTCTCGTTCTTTACACTTTTGAGCGCGCATATAATTCGTGTGTTCAATGCAAAATAGCTACATAAACATTCGTGGATGAGAGTTCTTTCTGACAGCATACTGGCTTCTCACGGCAGCACTGTACCAGATTAATGAGACCCGAGCGAGACAGCTTTTCACGCAACTTTGTGGAACAACCCAAATCTTCTTTTCTGCTTCGCATAAAGCTTGTGAAATATTCCTGGGAAATTAACTAATGTGTCAGTGTAACAGCACATGTAAGTCCACAGGCCTGTGTGCCACATCTTACCAAAAAAAAACGGATACGCAGCCATTCCCGCAGATGGTATGATTTTGATCGGCGGCCGATTTTGAGGAGGCCGGTAGGGCGTTGCTGGTGCCGCGTCGTCACGGCACAATTATAACTATTCGCCACGTCGACTTTATTACCGGTGTCGGTGCCATCAGCATTGCCGGCTTCAGAGAAGCGCGATTGAATACCGCGCAAGAGAAAAGTACAGTGTACACCACCGATGCGAAAACATACAATTTTAAAGGACCGCGACGGAAAGCGCTTCTGTTGCGACTTCGGAACTCTTGGCCGTCGCGACCGAATGTTTCTGCTGCGATGTCAGAATTAGTGTCGTAACGTCGGAGTCAGGATATAAAGCTGTTGTTCCGACTTCAGAACTCTTGTTGTCGCGACAGAATGCTTCTGTTGCGAAATCAGAATTTCTGTCGTAATGTCAGAAATGTCTCCCAATTAAGAAATGTCAACAATTTCTGTCGTACAACAGAATTTCTGTAGTTGCGACAGGAATTCCTTTTGTCTTTTTCAACAAGGCACTACAGAAGCTTGTCGCATCACACAATTTCAGTGCACTTCTGTTGTCATCATTGGGTACATGTTGCGGCGTTAGGTTTCCGTTGTGGAACAGTTCTCTGTAGTACAACAGAAGTTTGTCCATTACTTCAGGAACACTTCTGTTATGACAACTGGGGGCCTGTTGCAATGATAGGCTTCTGTCGTACAACATTTTTCTGTAGTACAACAGAAGTTGGTCGCATTACTTCAGGAACACTTCTGTTGTGACAATTGGGGGCCTGCTGCCACAATAGGTTTCTGTAGTATTTCAACAGCTCTCTGTAGCACTACAGAAGTTTTTCGGGTTACTTCAGGAACATTTCTGTTGGGACAACAGGGTGCCTGTAGTGATGACAATTTTTTCTGTAGTACTACAAAAATCTGTTGTAGAGCTTCAGCTTTCTCTTGTAACAACAGACATACGACAGACTGTACTTTTGTAGTAGCAACAACAAATGTCTGTTGTACATCAGAAAAGTCTGTCGCTCCATCAGGAATCTGTAGTTACTACAGAAAAATCCTGTTGTACAACAGAAATTTCTGTAGTACTGAACACAACCTCTGTTGTCATTTTCAACTGGGACGCGCTGTGTCTCTCCATGCCAATCGAAAAAGCCAGTCGTCGCGATAACTGCATGTGATTTTATCACGTTGCCGTTGTCCGTAAGAGCTTTAAAGATCGCAAACGCTGCCAGAAATATGGTATGTTCAATAAGACGCCAGGCGAGAGGACGCTTAAAATGGTTCGTTCACCAGCCCGTGATTCCGAGCTTATGCGGAGCGTGATTAGCGTGCGTTTTGTGTGTTTGAATTTATTCAGTTTAGCAGTCTACTGTGTACGGAACGCTGTTGAAGTAAGGAATCACATAACAGAAGGCGTCATTTTGCTGGCAGCATGCTTTTTTTATAAATAAACCGCGCGCTTGACGGTGCCTCGCGCAGGGGGAATCTGCGACCACTGAAGTTACGTGCAGCACCAGTGCTAGTTAGAAACTTTGCCGCAGGCATTCAGCTGCATGCTGCAAGAGGTCAGTTGGGCGCGTTATCTTGAACTTACTGAAAACGCATGAGGAATCTATGTTTTATGCTGAAAAAAGTATGAACCCCATATAAGCGATCTTGCGCGCGGCAGCTACAAGCGACGCGATGGAGATGGCTGTCGCGTTCGCTCGTCGCCTACAAGTCGTACTCCGTGCGAGCGACGATATTGAGCGACGCCTCCCCGGTGTTGCCGGCATGAGGGCTGCAATCACGCGTGACGCGTGCTTTAGTAATTTACGTTCATGTATTTTACTAAAAAAGTAGCATAAAATATTTCCGGAGGTCTTGCCGTAGGTTCTTATCCTTGCACGTATAACAATTGAATCATTTGCTCGTTCCGCGCTACAATCGGTAGTATTTGAGCGATGTAGTACATCTAGTTCCGGCTTCGTGCTATTGGCTAGTCGCTCATAGCACTTTCGGGCGACGAGCGATGATTTCTGGGGCCGTATTCTGTAGCGGTTCCTTTGGGAACCGGTTCCTTTCGGCTGTTGCCATTGGTCGGCGCTTCGATGTCGTCATCCCTGGTGGGCGGGACGACAAATTTTGATGACGTCACACAGGTTGCCAATCTTCTGGAAAGGAACCGGTTCCCTGCTAGGAGCGGAACCGCGGAGAAGTGGTTCGTTTGAGAGTCGCGCGCGGGGGCGAGCATGATGTCGAGGGTTGCTAGGGCAACCGCGGCTGCCGGCTAATCTCGCGCCAGCTGACGAGCCGGCACCTAGACGAGACGAGACAGAGACGGCAATGGCGGCTCCCTTGGTTGTGCTGCTGGCGAGTGCCGAAAGACAACGACGCGACGAGAGGCAACGACGCGACGCGTTCGGCATGGCCGAAGAAGAGTTTCGAAGGCATTTTAGTCTCTCCAAAGACATAGTGCGACGTCTTTGCGATGAGCTGGAAGGACATCTCGGACCTCAAAGATTGCGTGGTGGCGACACTACGATGAAAGTGCTGTGCGCGCTGCGGTTTTTTGCCACCGGGAGCTTTCAACAGTGCGTCGGGAATGAAGAAGCGATTGCACTGTCGTAGCCTTCGGTCAGCCGGATCATTACAGCCGTCGCCAAGGCCATTACGGTTGTGGGCAAGGAAAAAGGATGGGTTAGATTCCCATCCACGGCGCAACAGAAAGCCGCCGTCAAGGAAGGCTTTCTTAGCCGTGGAAAAATTCCAGGAGTTCTAGGATGTGTGGACGGGAGTCTGATAGCCATCGTTCGCCCTAAGAAGCTCGGCCCCGGCGAAACGGAATCGTACTTGAGCCGTAAAGGGTATTACACCCTCAACTGCATGGTCGTGAGTATTGTTCATTGACAAATATTTTCGATATGTGTTTGCGCGAGTGCACGTTGTAAAAAACTTCGTTTCGTTATTTTTCATCAATTGCCGGCAATACTTGCGCTCCTATTAGAGAAAGTAGCGTTTGTGTTGTATGTGTAATGACGACTTTGATCTTTGCATAGAACACGGCCGCACTTTTTCAGTGCTCTCCAATCACAGTTGAATAGCCTTTTCGATGCTACAATGTAAACACATTACGCGCGACTTAAACCGGAATAGACGACGCGTAGCAGTGAAGGGAGTCTTCGTCTGCGAGCGATCCTAACAGAAGACGAGCCCTTGTGATTCTTATTCGACGTAAAACTAAAGCATTGTGGCCAACAGACTGTAAACGCGAAAAGGAGCATCCCATCAATGAAAATGGTGTGAGGGAGAATGAGAATGTGTGGACACCCATTTGCTCTAGCTGTCAATACGGCACATGCTGTTTCCGCGTTCTTTCGCTTGTAATAGGCACTTTGTCTGAAAAAAAAAAAACATAGGTTCACTCTTTAGCAGAATCTTATACAATATGGACGGAAGAAACCAAAGGAATTATTTTGCGCATTGTGTTGTTACCGCACGCCATACATGAGCATGTGAACACATGCCAACATTGCATTTGTAGGTTAAGACGACACTGTTATCATGCTGATCATTAGTTCAACTGCCTACTGCGTATGTTGATATCTCCTTTTCTGTAATTGTGTTCACTGACTGAACAGTAACTGTTTGGCAAGTAGTGTTGTAAGCAAAAGGTTGTGCCACATATTTGTTGCAGTGGCACTGACACCTTCTCTTTGCTTTCCCTTATGAGGTGTGCGACGCGAAGCTGAATATCCTGGAAATTGACCCACGGTTTCCGGGATCGTGCCACGATTCATTCGTCTACAGGCATTCTACATTTCGCCGCCGCCTCACTCGTGGCCTGTTACTTCATGGAGAAGTCTTGCTTGGTAAGTGCACCTGAAGTAGCAGTGCTTCTTCCACATGTAAAACATACACAGTCAAATAGTTTTGCATCCTAACAAACTTTAAGAAAGCGTGATTTGCTAGAAATGTGTTGTGAATGCAGCGGTACCTAATGAACCTGCAGCGACTATCGAGAGAAACAAGTCTCTCTTAAAAGGCAGATATTTGTACCAGCATGTATACAACAGTTGACATGTTATGCTGTTTATTTATTAATTTCAATACACTGAATGCCAAGTGGAGCGCTACAGGCAGGGGTGGAATTCTACAGAACACGTCGAAATGGCAGTTTTCAAGTATGGTGGAGAAGGGTTGGTGACAATGGACTCGGGGACCTGGTCCCTGGTCACTGTCCTTGGAACAAAGGAATAAGCGTGTGCGTGAAACTTTCGGCATCGACGTTAGTGATCGGTGTAGTATATATTGTAGAATGGTGCAAGTTGCGCTATTTTGCTTTGTGTCCCCATGTGTGTGATTTTTTTTGTTGCAGCGACATGTGGTGCTGGAGTGATTAGAAAGGATCAAACGGGTAGCTCGATTTTGGGTACCTTGATGAGAAGAGGTACGAAAGGTAGAGCAAGGATCCCAGATACTGGCAGCATATTCGAGAGTAGACCTTAGAAGTGTTTTATAAAATAACACGTCTGAAGAGAGAAGAGCTAATAAGTTTTAGTGGAAGATGTACATTTAGGGAGGGGCAAATGGGATGAACGGAGCAGAAAACCACGAGTATGAAATAAATATTACATGTCCAACTTAACCTGAGATAGAGATTTGCAGCCAAGACAACAGGTGAAATAGGGCTTTTCTTTAAAATGAGTTGAACTTTCTTTACAACTTTCCGGGAAGGTCAATGTTTGATAGATATTGCAACAATAAATCCAAGACCCGCTCCTGTTGTAAAAGGGCCCTGGCGTAGACTGTGTTCTTGCATCGCGCCTTAATGTATCCATTTCGTTCACTAACATGCAACACTTTACAGGGGACTCTGGGTACCGGCTAGCGCCATGGATCATGACTCCTGTGCCTGGTCACCCAAATCGCCTCACGGCAGAGGGGCGCTATAATGAGGCACACGCATCAATGCGAAATGCCGTTGAGCGGTGCATAGGAGTCGTCAAGAGCCGCTTCCGATGCCTGCAGATGTATCGGGTGCTCCACTACTCGCCTCAGAAAGCAGCCACTATTGTTGCAGCTTGTGCAGCGCTGCATAACCTCTGCCTTGCAGCAGGCGTGCCTCTGCCAGACGACCCAGATGATGACGGTGCACATGACGACAGCGCACAGCGGCCAGCCCAGGCACAAGTGCCGCTTCAAGTACAGGTGCCACCGCAGGCGCACCCTGTACAGCCTTCTCGAGCTTTGTTTCAATGAGGCCGTGCGGTGCGCGAATCCATAGTTGGTGTGTTTCGGCTGCCCAGAAATTTGTGCATTGCCTACCTGCAAAGTGTGCGCCAGCGCATTCGCTGGCAAATGAGGCAGAGACATGTGCTGGTGGAACATGTTTTATTTTTCTTTTCATGAAGTAAATAGGCCGTGCACTTCAACATAACACATTGCGTGTGCTCACATGTGGCTAATCGTAGTATGCTGCATACTGCGGTAGTGAAAAGCACATGATTTGTCTATGTTGAGCATGACAGATACACATGCAGTGACAAATAGCCATGTGCCATTATGTTACTCCTTTGCTTTGTTCACTGTGCTTTTGAATATTGTCTTGCCAGGGAATTTTCTTTAAATAAAGGTTATTTCCAAGGTGAATGGCAACCAATCTTGCATAGTTGAACATTGCTTTGCGATGCCTATTTTACTGTGCAGTATGCATTGTTCCAAAGCTGAAGGTGTCTGTTCATGTGTGACACACAAGCACAGCACAAGTTGCACAGCAACTGAAATGTCGTTCAAAGCAATCTGCATAGCACATATTGAAACGTATAGCAACAAACGAGACATGCCAAGCACTTTTTGGAGCAGGATTTCTTTACATAGCAGACACTCATGCTTACTACTGCTTTGTTTAAACTCAAGAGTTGCTTCAACATTGCATTTCTTGCACGCATGATTTCACATAATGCTCGTAATTGCTGCTTAACAAGGTGCAATTACGCTATAACACAATATAAACATAATCATGACAATGAAACATTTCTTTATTTTATTCACTGGGTACCTGCTTCGCCATTCAGGCATTACAGCAGGGAGGGTACAACTCATATAAATGAACACTCAAAATTACATTCATAAAGCATGGAAGAAATCATCATTTGAACAAATACAGACAGTGTCAGGTGGTAGAGTATTTCAATCTCTTATAGTACGAACATAGAAAGAGTAGCGGAAAGCGTCGCTTTTAACCTTCTATTGCATGGCGTCCCATATTTGGCACATACCAGTTACCATTCTTTTTCGCGTGTGTGAGATTCCCAGTTGAGAATGTGATACCATCAGAGTAAATCTCATAGTTATGCGCACTTATTATGGGCAAGTGCTGCCATCTCTTGAGCGATACGCAAAACAGAGGTGAAGTAGATTTTGGGATGCAACGTGAAACTTGGAGGGGGCAAACACGAGCAATTGGTTTTTTTTTCTCTGAAAATTTTGACCGCAGAAGCATAGAAAAATTATTTTGGCATATTTTTTGGTCTCGTCAATTCAAGGCAGTTACTAGTTTTCTCAATTTTGCCTGCAACTACAGCAGAGAAACCGAAATCTGTGTGTGCCATATTTGGCACAGTATGAACTTGAAATACAAAATATGGTAACGTGCTGCCATCTGTTCAATAGCCCGAAGTTGCAGGTCACTCTATCACAAGATGGAATTTTGATGATCGGTACGGTAAGGGCGAATTGTCTACCAAACAGCCGCCTTAAAAGCGAAAAGTAACTGAAATGTAAAGGACGTGGTGCTTCAGAGGCACTCACAAACGCGATACATGACGTGGAGTTATCGTGTGTGCGTTGATACGATAACCGCGCAGTGACATTTCTGCCGAGCTTTGTTGGGAGAGATCCAGTCCAAAAGGCTAAGCGCTGGTTTACCTCCGCCAAGGTGTTTCGCGAAATTGATTGCCCCAGCGTAGTAAAGGTCCATAACAGGCACATGGGTGGTGTTGACCTGCTGCTCTCACTGTTTGGACTTTACTGCATACATATCAGAGGTCGAAGAAATGGCACTTTCGAATTTTTATGCCTATGCTAGACTTATCGGTAGTAACAGCATGGGTCTTGTACAGGAGGGTGCAGGAGCAGGTTAGGAGGAGACAAGTACTACCGCTGGCTCATTTAAAAGCAGAAATTCCAGAATACCTTACCTCGCATAACAAGTGCCTACCCAACTAGCGACCAGGAAGGACTTCTAGTCAGGACATCGAATTCCAGGTTCAAGTCAAAAAAGCACAGGGACCAGCGGCCGCAATGCCACCCAAAGACGACCGATCTGACCAAGTCGGCCACTGGCCAGAATTTGACGAGAAGAAACAAAGATGTAAGCGGCCACCTTGCACAAACAAGTCGTTGGTAAGATAGAGGAAGTGCAACATTCATCTGTGCCTGAACGCAGCAAACAACTGTTTCATTTCATTCCCCACATCGCACTAAAAAGACCACCGTCCGTGAAGGTTTGTTTTCCGCCCATGGCAGCAAGAGCGCTCAGCCATCTTCATGGTGTGCCATATTTGGCACAAAGCTTTATCTTTATTATTACAGTCGTGTTTGCTCATTCAATCAATAATGAAAGCTGAAAAAATGACTTTTCATAATTCATGCAATAGAGCGTCAAAAGGAATCTCACATATTTTTAATTTGTGATTTCGCCTTTGAGAAACATGCGGGCGGCTGAAAATACAATTACCTGGCTATCCCCGCATTAGAGTGGTATATGTTATGAAGAAATTTTAATCTGAGGTTTCGGCGACGGTGTTCGAGAAGATGCCAATTTAATGCCTTTTTGCTTTCTGTCATGCTAAGCATCCTGTCATAATTGCCAAGGACAAACCGAACTGCCCTGTTCTGCACTTTTTCTCGTTTATCTACAAGTTCTGTAGTATATGGATCCCAGCAAACAAACGCATACTCTAGTGTACTGCGCACATGTGTGAAATACAGTTGCTCCCTAAGTTTCTGTGGCAAGCTACTAAAGATACGTTTCAAGAAACCTAATGCTCAGACAGCCTTGTTCCTAGCATGAGTAACGTGTCTGTTCCACCTTAGATCAGCAGAAAAAAATACACCTAAGTATTTATATTCTGACACTTGTTCAAGAGTAGCATTATTTATAGTGTTACGATTGCTGTTATATGAGCGCTTCCCGGTAAAGGTGACGTGGACACTCTTTTGCTCATTCAGTGACATTTTCCATTTTTCACACCATGTGGCAATCAAATCCAAATCATATTGTAGTGCTTGTTGGTCAGATTCGCTGTTGATGACCTCATATACTATACAGTCATCTGCAAACATTCTAAATATTTATTTATTTATTTACGTGTACCTTACAGGCCTTCGAGAAGGCATAGTGTAAGGGGGAAATACGGTAACATATTAGTATGGAATCGGGAAAGAAATAAACATCAGCATAATGAAAGGAGTGCACACAGAACATGGAAAATTAATACATTAGCAATAACAATAAATGGTAAACAACAACATAATAGCATAATAACATTGTAAACGTTTTTACATGTTATACAGTAGTAAGTATTGTAAAAAAATTGGGAGCGCTGAAATTCTTTAACTTGTAGAAAAAAATGCAAGTAAATTACAAAAGACATGACGTGTTTAGACGGTTGAAACGGCACATTGATTGCTTAGCAGATTGCGAAATGCAGTGTGTTTAGATTGGCATGCAATGGTATCTGGTAGTGCGTTTCATAAACGGACTGCACGGGGCAAAGTTGAAAAATTAAAAGCGTTGTGTGTTGCCATAAATTCGGGTGTAGCTGAACTGATTGTTCAGTCGTTGTGACGTCGAGGATGCTTCTTTCAGGTTTGATAAGGTTAGGCCAACTGTGTGAACAAATCTGTGAAATAATAATCGTACAGAAGATGATATATTGTTCGGCAAGTCGTTAATGTAAATTAAAAAGAGAAGAGGCCCAAGTAAACTGCCTTGAGGTACACCAGAGGTGACGTCAAAGAGGCCAGAGGAAAAGTTAGCAACAACAGTGAACTGTTCGCGATTAGTAAGAAAATTACGAATCCATGATAGGGTTAGTGAGTTGAGTTTAATTGCTGAGAGCTTTGATATCGGGTGACTATGGGCTACACGATCAAATGCTTTTGAGAAATCCAAAAAGATGCTGTCAATTTGTTTATTACTGTTCATATGAAAGTGTAAGTCTGACGTGAATTCTAGTAGTTAGGTTTCGCGAGAAAATCCTTTTTGGAAACCATGCTGTAAATGATGATGTAATGCCTGAAGTGGTGCCATGAATGTGACTTCTGGGGAACCCCAGAAGTCACAGGTACGTATTCAGAGGAACATCCGTTGAGAGCCACAGACATCTGTCTTGAGCGAAGATACTCGGCAATACATGCGATAACCTTCTCATCCAATATGTAAAGTAAAAGTTTAGCGATCAGTAGACTATGCGTAACGACGTCAAAAGCTTTTTTGAAATACAGAAATATACAATAAACAATTTGTTTCTTGTCGACTGCTGAGACTAGCTCATGAGTGAATGCAACCAATTGTGTCGTACACGAAAAACCCTGCCGAAACCCATGCTGACTAGGATGAAGAAGGTTATTGTTATCAAGATGAGACATGATGCAGGTATACACATGTGCCATAACCTTACATACATAAAATGCTAGTTAAGGATACTGGTCCGTAATTCTCAACTCTGTTCCTCTGTCCACTCTTATGAATTGGCACCACTCGCGCTAGTTTCCAATCACCAGGAACAACGCTGTTATTTAAGAAATTTTGAAATAAGCGACAGAAGTACAAAGATGCCCGAGCAATTTATAAGGAATGATGTAGGGATATCATCCGGACCACACACTTTTGTTCGTTTCAAACTCTGTAATAATCATTCGATGCTCGTCACACTAAATACAACCTCAGACATTTCGCCGGCTCCGACCGGAAAATCAACTCTATTAACCCCCCTAATGTTTGAATGAGTAGACTGAAATACTGATGAAAGGTATTAAACAAAAATGTCGACCTTACTTGACGCAAGCGATAGTAAATAGCTTGACGATTTCCGCTCAAGCTCGGGCCATCTTCTGAGCGGCAACACTAGCGCGCGACCACACATCAGCCACAACGGCGGTGACTGAGCGAATCGCGACAGCACGTCGACTTGGCGTTGACCTATTGAAACCCATGCGCCTGATGTTCACCTCTTCGTCGGGCTCAAAGAACGGCGGGCAGACTCCGATGGCGCTCGCCCGCCCTCGCGGTCCGGGCAGGCTGCCTCCTCCGGTTCCTCTGTGATTAACACGTTTGTTAGAATATGGTGCGCAAAAGCTCCGTCAACGAGTGTGCTTACCTGGCTGCATCACGGCGGGCGTTATGCACGTCTTTCTTCCACACGCCGCGCTATTGGGCTGCAGTCTTCACTGCCGGGCGCTGAGCGTTCAGCAAGGCAATCACTTGCTGCGAGAGCTCCTCCTTGCGCGCCGCCGTCAGCTGTTGACCCAGCACACACGACGCCTTCGCAAGGTAGGGGTGCTCTTCAACAAATGACACGAGTATATCGCGTTGCCTCGCTGAAACATGAGGACCCAGCAGCCTAACCTTCTGCGAGGACTTCGTTTTGGATCCGCGGCGCGCAAACTGGCCAGTCCAAAACGTAAACAAAGCGAGGCAACTTGTTTGCATAGCGTATGGCACACCACCTAGCGACTAAATAAGAAAACAACACACATAAACTTACAACTCCCAGTAACGGTCTGCGCCGCAAGCTCACATTTATTACTGAAAATATATTTGCAAGTGTTCTGTACAAACCAATGTTTTTTTATCAAACCAGCAACATCCTTTAATTGCTATACCGTCCCCCAAGTACAAACAAAAATGATGACGTGATCTTCCGGCAGACCGCCGCTCGTTGATTGGTTCCCCTCACGCCGCCCCATTCCACTCTTTCTCCGAGTTACGTAATCCAGACGTAACAGCCAAAAGGAACCGGTTCCCAAAGGAACCGTTACAGAATACGGCCCCTGGATTTCCAGAACCGAGCCATCTGTTCAAGCGACGGCCCGTTTTGTCGCTCGTCGCTGTCGCGCACTAAATCGCTCTCACAGTGTTTATCCCTAAGACTGAACTGTTTTTGCTCAGGTATTGAAATGGTGTGATTATAGGTAGGTCTGGTTTTGTCTCCTGTTGCGGTTTTCGTGCATGGTGCGAAACTGAAAGGATGCTTGTGTCTACGAACTCGGTGAATTGTCGAGCAGCTAGTTATGCATCGGCATCGAATATAATGGCTGCTGTGTGGAATTACAATTGCAAGGGCGCTTTGCATACGCTTATTGTTTTGGACATGCCTGTGCATTTGCTAATATGAGTTGGCGTGTCAGAGTTATGTCATATGAATAGCTAAATCAGCCTTCCTTTGGGGGTTACAAGCGTAACGTGTGCATTTTGCTATTGCATGGCAGATCAAAATGTGTTTATCGCTTGTATATTTTTAGTAGAGAAATAAAATATCAAAATAAAATGTCGCTTTAATTCCGTGTTACCAGTCTGTCGTACACAGAACAATCGGTTGGTGTAATAAACCAATAACTACGGTTTAACTGCAACTTTTACATGCCTTCAAGAATCTAAAATGCTAGATTTCAAACTGCAGCAGTAGTCGGGTCTGTCAAAAATGAACTCCGTTGTGCACCTCATACATGAAAATAAGTTCATGCCTTTTAGTAAGCTTAGATGCAGGCCGCAGTGAACTTTCTTGTTAGTATTGAAATGTGGGTAAGCTTGCCATATCAAGCCTCGTTGCCCTTTTTTAGAGGCACATCCATATATCCATTGAACTGAAGGACAATATTTTCATCCCTACTGAGCATCATGTTTGCAGCTATAATCCTCAAATTATGGCTTCAGCAGTGGCACAACCAGGGATGGTGCGGGGGGCACACTGGGCACGTGCTTAGGATTTGTCACAAATGGTGTTTGCGATACACCAGGCTCATGGTAGACCTATGATGTCTGAAAATGACCAATATTCTATTCATTAGCAGGAGTATTCTAACATTCGTGCCGAACGAGGATGAGTTGTCCGTTATTTCTTTTTTGTGTAAATCTAAAATTGAAGTTAATTTAGCAGTTGACTGTTGCAGTCATTTGGATGTTTTGCATGCATTTCACTAAGAAGACTAAGAGCTAAGACTTTCTTTTATTGCCATGGCCTTGACTGTCTTGATGTTTTTTGCACCATGCCCTTGTGTTGACTTTTGCATATGATATTTTTCAGGCACCCGCTTTATATAACTCAAGAAGGCAGCTGCAAGGACACGAGGATGTGAAAGAGCCAGTGCAGCGCGACTTCACGTAGTGCAGAGGAGCAAATGCCAAAAAATCAAAATACATTGCCATGCAATTTGGACAAGAAAACTAGTATGTGGGTATATTGGGTGTACCATTTGACCAAATGTAACCAAGATCAAGATGCAGTATGTTACACCAAGATGAAAATTCTCACGTGCTTCAGGCAGTCATCTTAACATGGCATATTTATGTAATGTCTCCGATTGGAAAGTCAAATCAAAGACAAACACATAGCAGTAAGTGTCATTGAAAAGTTAGAAATGTGTTTTTAAAAAGCTGATTAGTTCTGAGAAGTGACTGCTTTTTGTCTTGCCTCTCAACAGATACATCCATGTGATAAAAAAATAGTGGTACAATGAAATTGCATATTTGCTTAGTGACATGATACATACTTGCAATGAGCACAGTGCCTGTGTTTACTATAAAAAGCAACAGCCCATGCTTGGTTAGGTTAGGCCCACTACAACATGCAGGCATGGGTAATTGGCGCTTTTTTTTATTTCTGTGTTGTAAGGTTTATTGACGTGCGTATAAGTGCAATGGCACGCAGTATGGCTAGTACAAAAGAAGGGGGGGGGGGGCAGATATATGTAGCTCACTGTACACGACACAGGGCAAAGGAAATCCGTGTTCAGCAACCATGTTAAATGCCATGTACGTAAATTTTACAACGCTACTCATTCGAAGCGCGTACAGGTGCATACTGAAGAAAAGTTTTCCAGGGTACATAATTTAGTGCGTAATTTACACTAATTTTGCTCTAACCACAAGACAATAATTTGAATATACTGCACGGAAAAACCTAGAGCGAATTAAATTGTCTGTCAGCTTCGTGTGTATAGATATAGTCTTTCCTATGCATTAGGTTTTTCGCGTAATGCATTACCAGTTGACAGCCTATCTTATGTGTACTCTGTTTACATTACAGTTGTTTATTAGTTTACTCATTTGTTTTGCAACTTATGAAATGCCGCTGTACATATATTTTCAACATTTGACATAACCCTGTATGTTTTGTAGGGACAACCCAGGACATGCATTTCTCAGCACCCAGTCAACTGCCAGAAGTGACTCGAACACAGGCCACCAGTAAGTGGACATCAGTTGCAATTTCACATTATGCAGATGGCTGCTGCCTTGTACTGAGGGTTTTTTTTTAATCAGACGGTGGTGTCGTTCTAATGTACATTTTGACCACAAAGGTGCGATCATGTCTCACAGAGGCATATATGGTTGCTATTCTCTGCGAGGGACGTGTTCTCGTGTTCGTGAAGCATTTGTGTTTGGCAGTATTGTCGCCCAATGAGTCAGATATAAACACTGTAACTCGCCACTACTGGGAAGTAGTTGCGAGAAACACAATATATTATGACACTGTAAAGTTATTTCATTAATTCGAAGGAAAATTTTCCAGCAGGAAAAAAGGTTGCTCTTCCAGGTAAACATGTCTTTTTCTCACAAGTTATTTAACCAAACCGTGGATGCCTGAAATTCATGACTTATGAATAGATTTTAATTCATTCTTTAGTAATGCTTCTAAAAGAGACTAGAAATAGCATGTGACTACCTCTCCAATCAGCAGATCATACACTTACAGTCATAAGTGGTAGTTCCATGCAGTCTCGCACTCTATATAACCTTTCCGTTCAGCAGCATTGGAACTGGCGGCTGCGTTTTCAGGAGGAGTGCACTTGGCACTGTATATGTATGTGTGAGTTCGGTTTTCTTTGTATGTGTCGGCTCACTGACACAAACAGTGCAAAAATCAGTTGTACCATGAGGCTGATGATGCCTTCTGCTGCTAGAAATGCGGCACTTCACATTTTATAGTACTGCATGACATTTAAATCAAAGCTAGCACATAAGATGATCAAGAAAACTAACCGCTGTTATAGCTGTTTTCCTCAAAGAAAGCTTGTCCTTTATGGACTGTGTTAATCTGAGCTCTCCACCGATGTTTCAGTAGTATTATCCCTTAGTGAGTGAGAGATTGGGGGCAATTAATCGTGTTAGTCTTTAAGTGGT
Source organism: Dermacentor albipictus (assembly GCF_038994185.2). Taxonomy (NCBI): domain Eukaryota; kingdom Metazoa; phylum Arthropoda; class Arachnida; order Ixodida; family Ixodidae; genus Dermacentor; species Dermacentor albipictus. The sequence goes on along the minus strand of NW_027225643.1, from coordinate 84,204 downwards.
GTCCTAATTATGTGTATTTGTTCCAACAAAGTTGTCTAGATTACTTTATTGTGTAGTGTAAAGCTTATGAAATCATCAGCAACTAGTGAGTTGCTAACATGCATGTGCATTTGTCACTATACAGGTGGCACTCGGCTGTACCACTGCAGTGCTGCGGAAATTGCCAGCACCAGCGGCTTTGCAACAGCTGTTTCACAGCATGTCGGTATGTGCTAATCTATAGTGTTGTTGGGATTAGTTAGTATTATAGACCACTGCTACTCTGTATTGTGACAGATCCATATGATAAGTGATGTAATGGGCATAGCGAAAACATGTGAATGTTTTACTATGCTACATAAAAAGGCTCTCCTTTTCGTCACTGGAGAGGGAAGAGTATGCAGGCACTCCTGAATGTACAGAGACATATATATATATATATATATATATATATATATATATATATATATACACATACAATTAAACTAAAATCAGGGACATTCCATCTTTCATTTTGAATTGACTTGTACAGCGCAAAAATACAACACAGACCACAGAGAAGCCCGCATGTTAACAGGTATGATACACACAATAATTCAACAGATTTGATACTTCAGGTGTGCTATTTTATGCAAGGGGGAAGGGAAAGGGGATAAAACCAGAAAAAAGAATGGAGTGAAAAATAAAGGAATCGTGCCAAAAAGCATGAGAAACATTGTGCAGCCAGGATCGCCAGCAGGACATCTAAAAAACACTGATAAAATTACATACAGGGCAACCTTACGTATTGTTTGTTTCAATCAACTCAGATCACATGCAGCCATTACTGCAATCAAGTTGTTTCCTTATGTCATGAGGGAATGATGCGGGCCCAAAAAACTGTTTAGCGCTGAAGGATTATGTTCCATGCTTGCCTCATTACCTGCTTTTTATCATATTATTATCAGCTGCTTATGTTAGGGACAAAAAGTAAGAGTACGAGCTTTTTCCTAATTCGCCATTCCACACAGCATGTCTTTGTGACTATATGTACATGCAGATGATCCATAGATGAAAAATATTCAGTACAGTAGAATCTCATTACAAGATACACTTGGTTGTAAGAGACATCTGAAAATGGTTTGGTTGGTTTGCCACATTAACAACACTGTACACAAGAGTCACCTTTGTTACTAACGACTTTTTAAGTATTCACTACTTCGAAGGGACACAACCCAGACACATTCACTTCATGCACCTTGTGTGCTCCAAAGGGCGTAAAGATCACGCAATCCTCACACAGGTCACGTGCGCATGTCTCTTTAGCATGAACTAGAAAAGGAAGGCAACGAGGACAGTGCAGGGCAGAAAGTGTCGACAGTTGAAGCTGACGAGCGTCTAAGAGCACCTCAAAGGCACTGCGAGCAACAAGGCTTGCAAAGTGAAGTGTTTAACTTCCAGAAGTTAGGGAGGAAGCTAACACAATCTACAGTCACTAAAAAGCTGTGAATGTCTTCTTTAAAGGGCCCCTAAACCACCGAGGTTGAAATTTAGTTGCGGTGTTGCAGTTGTACATGTTAAGGCAACGAACACGTAGCCACGAGAATTTTTCAAAACGGTGCAGTAATAGTGGAGCTACGTGTTTGATTATCGAAAAGTAGTCCCCGCTCATTTTACTCTTTCATCTGGTACACGCCATCTGGACAGTATCGTCTTTTCCTCGCCTAGTACACCTCCAAATGTTACGGGACAGGCCATCACCAACGAGCTCTGTTGCTGCCACGCAGGCCTGTCATCCTGCGAGGGGTGGCGCTAATGACCTTGCCAATACAATGGAACTGTATGGTGACTCTAGTTAAAGAGCCTCATAGGGAGACCTTTCTGTTGGCGTTTCTGTTCTTTGCCCCCATTGGCTGCCCACAATGGCATCGCGAGCAACGCGACGAGGAAGAAGGAGTGTGTATTTTCTTGCAGGCCTTGCCGGCAGTCGTACACTTTCGTTCGACCAATCGACAGCACCGGAAACTGGTGACATCATCAAAGACAGCCTGGTGATGTCAGGACAAACTGGGGGGTGCAGGATAGGTCCAGAGAGGCGCACGGGGTCGTCATATTGTGGTGCTCCCACAGTGCTACGCACTGTGGCGTTTGGCGTCGTCAATTGTGACAGCATTCTGATTTTGATGCTAATGTTTACTTGAAATGTTCAAAAAATGTCAAGAAGTGGTTTAGGGGCCCTTTAAGCCACCCTGAGCAATTATTCCTTCAGATATATCTAAACATACTTTAGTGATGATGCATAATAAGGTGATCTAGTCTGGCTCCTCAGTGTTTTAAAATGTTTGCTTTCAAGAGATATGTTTCCCGTGCCTCTTGAGTATCTCTTCTAATGAGGCTTAACTGTAATGTACGCACACAATTGTGTAACTCCTCCTGCAAGTATTATTCCTTAAGCCTGGTCACTCATGTGCAAAGCTTGTGGTTAAGTTTTGATATCCGTACTTTTTAGAGCTATGTTTATTAATTCAGGCTGTTCTTATTGGTTCTTCGATGCAGGAGACAATGCCTACGAAATTATTGGCCGTGATGACGAGAGCCCTCAAGGGGCAAACGACATCTCTGTTGCAGAAGTGAGCCCGATACCACCTGAAGTTACCATGACAGGCGGCACGGCAGCAATAGATACCGAGACGGCCATGTCTACTGCAGCTGCAACAGTGTACGAGGCAAGCAGCAGTGTGTCAGCATCAGCAGCAGTGTCAGAAGGAACCGCACCAGGCCTGGTAGAGCAACATGTGTGCTATCACTGTGACTTTTTTTGTAGTGCATACAACTCATTTGCTCAACATACAAAAGCTTTTCACCACGACTGTGAGCAAGTGTTCTTGTGCACCAAGTGCAAGACTAAGTTAGGTGTTATAACACAGTACAAGCATCACTTTAAAATATGCAAACATATTACCATTGTTGCCTCCCCAGCCAGCCCACATAGCGACAACAACGTGGAACACATGGTGGGACACACCTCTTCCCCATTAGAAGATAGTAGAGACTGTCAGTGTTGTTGCTAGATTAACTGGTCTTTGTAGGCAACTAGAAAGACAACACAGGTGTCATAAGATTGTTGTTTATGTTGTTGTTGAAGAGGTAAAAAAGAAGTTTGATGCAGCTGAAGTGCCAACTGATATTGAGCAAATAAAAAACAACCACCTGAGAAAGCAACACTCAAAATTTGGGTATCTATGTGCCGCCAACTCTGGTAAAGATGGCATAGGGCAGAAGTGTGATGAAAATCACACAGACACTGCTGTTCCATCACTGGTCACAGTGAGCACTGACTTGTAGGGCAAGAGAGTCAACTGAAACGAACATTATGGCATAGTGTCATGCTCCCATGTGACCACTTTCCATGTTATTTTGCATGATACAGCTCAACCTCCAGAAACGAGACTGCAACTTGTCTGTAAAAAGCTTTCACAAAAAATTATTCACAACACTATTAACACAGCAGTATCTTCTTTTTTTGTGGGTTCGAGCTTCCCGGGTGTCCATTAATGCAAAAATTGTGGAAAAAAAGAACATGTCTCGTACTTACAGCTTTTTAACAAGTACGAGGGGGACAAAACTTTTCTAGTCATGCATCTTCATCATACTATCAAGTTTTTAAATGCCTTTTATAATTATTATTACCAGTTATATCTGAGTGCATTGTATGCATTTAGCAGGTGTAAAATCAGGTCAGTTGGATCAGATGCCTTATCTGCAAGAGAGCCCTATATTCAAGAAATTTGAATTAAAATAGGTACGTCACAGATGCAGTCTTTCAGCACTTTATTGCGTGTTGTTTAAGCATTGCTCAATACTTTTGTGGATGGCAGTTTCAACCGGCACTGCACTGCGCTTTGTCACGGTCACGTGTCTTCAAAGCGGTGTTTACCATTTGTGTTGATCTGTTTGTGTATTCATAGAGCAAGTTTTTAATTTATTTTTTCCGCATTCTTGTGCTTGCACTAAGCTTGTATAAGGCAGTTACAAAATGGGCGTCACTATAACGAACTGTTCTGTTGAGCTTGCACTTGCAAAAAATAGTGTTCTGATGGCCGCACTGCCATGTAGGTGCACTGATAGCTTTGGGTATGTTCTCATGTTTGTATAAATCTTATATAAGCTAGTTACAAATTGTATGTCACTAAGCATTGTGATATTCTTCAAAGAACTGCTTGGTTGGTTGTACACTTGTGAATTAGTATTGAGGCGGTGGTATTTCCATGTAGGCGCACTGCTAGCTTTCTGTGTGCTCACGTGTTTGTATTAAGCTTTTACAAGGGAGTTACAGCATGTACGTAACTAAGCGCTGTGATATTTTTAAAGAACTGCTTTGTTGGTTTCACACCTGTGAGTAATAGTACTCGGGTGGCACTAGTCGTGTCACACAGGGACCATTTGTGTACATTATGCTCATGTAAAGCAGTTACAAAGTGTATGTCACTAATCACTGTGATATTTGTTGAAGAATTGCTGTGATGGTTTTACACGTGTGAATTATAGTGGTCAGGACACAGTACTTGCGATGTATAGTTGAATTTATACAGTGCTAAGACATGGGCTGTATCCGTACCAAAAGAAATGTATGTCATTATATTGTTGTGATTATTACTGTTTGGATTTTATTAAACTCTAATAACATTTTTTCTTGTATCTATTGAGGTATGGCAATTTGTCATGCAACCAAACTGAGGACCTGAACTTGTGCATACAAATAAACAGCTAATTTAAGAGTATACTGCTCATATTCTGCGAAACCAGTTTAACAAATCTTGTACTACAATGCTGGAAAAATGACAGAGCTGACAGGAATGTACAGAAAGAGTTCTGCACTGGCTGAAGGACTGCCCCACACTGGAGTTGGTAATGTTGCGTTTATTGGAGTAGAACAGTAAGTGCACTTCTATTAAAAATGGGACAGTCGATGCAGAAACAAGGCAGACGAGCAGATGTGGCACATTTTTTTCAGGGCCCTCCATGCCTACTACTGCATTTCTAGTCTTCCTGTGCTTTTCGTATAAGCCCCTGTTCAGCCAAGGTTTTTACTCCATCTGCAGCTCCTTTGTAATTTCAACTTTAAGGATGTCGCTTTCCTTCTATTACCTCCACAGACAATTCTCTGTGACATGCGAAGAGTGTCACAGAAGGGAAAAAAACGCTTGGCAATGTCTGCTAAGTCTAGCCAAGTGTACAAATTTAAGGACTTTCCAGTACTTCTAAAAATTCCAGGGTTTTCAATGCCTTGAAAATGGCATTTTAGAAATAAAGGGTTTTCAAGCATCGCTACAAACCCTGGATTCTAGCACCTAAATAATTTTACAAGCTTATTTTGGCATGGAGTTTGGAAATTCATGCTTGTTAGCTAACGCTGCACTATCTCTGTACATTGAAGCCACGAGAGCGCAACCATTTTGGAGTAAAGCAAAATACTGAAAGCTTTTAATACCACTCTTTTTCTATGGAGCTTCATATTGCCTAGTTAAGTTTACGAATGTGCCTGGTTTTGGTGGGCGTTTCTTCGACATTTTCTGTGAGAAGCAGGTGACTAACCCCCATATTCAGAAATATATCTTAATACGAAGCTCATGCTTGACATATAAACGACGCCTGGTGCGAACGTCCCCTAGACGCTCACTGCCTTTCTTTTGGTGCGTTCACGACTTGCGTCATTTAGATCAAGCCAAGCATGGGCTTCAAGTTATGATGCATTTCTGAATATGAGGGTAAGCGTGCGCAATTCCGGGCAACGCGTTGTGCCATTGACACTGAGAGGAAACGGGGAAAACAAAGTTAACGCCCTATGCTCCTAAACTTATGCCTACCTGTGGTGTGCGTGTATCGTGCAAGAAGGAAGAGCGCAAACACCAGGACGAGAAAAAGCATCAACCACACCAGTGCTTCGTGGTGTGGTCCATGTTTTTGCGTCGTCCTTGCGTTGCGCTGTTTCTTCTAAAATGCTCAACCAACTAGCCGACAAGTCCATCCTGTGCATATACATTGAACACACGTATGAATGTAGATGGTCTTCGAAGCTTTTAGAACGAGCACTGCCAGAGGATACGAGCAGTGCACGCGCAACAAGTGGACACATTAGTCATTTAAACATGCGTGCCAATGCATGTGACGCGGCTATCGGCATAAGCAGTCTCCAAATGCTGGAATGCATTCTCTTCAAAACGCTAACGATCCGCTGCTAATGCAGGACAACAGCTCACAGCGGACTGAACCAAGCTCTAAACTAATGCACTTGAAAAGAACGCCTACACGGCAGCGTGAGGCACGTCGAAATGCCTGGTACTGGCGTCGCAGTTAACCACATACGAATGGAACTAGCGGAAAAAAAAAACAGAAATGCTCACCAGTATACGCGCGACTTAAATTCACATACGTGGATGGTTGGCACGATACTTTGTATCCGCGTATTTTCGGGGAACATATAATGCATGGACTGGAAAAGCACTCGATCGTGAGCTGAACGGCACATTTGTTATTTTCCTGGGGTGACGAAAAGCCGTGAATAGTTCTCACGTCGTCGTCTACGTTGTATTCCTTCGTTAGTCGTAGCAAGGAATGGAAATGATGCAAACGCAAACGTATTCCAGTTCACAACAGCACAGCACACTGCAGAGAAACTCCACCAACCGCAGCCGATTCCTCAAATACATTTGTTATATATATAACCTCTAAAACAACACGACTGAGCGTGGTGGCTGTGTGGTGTAATGGTTAGGATGTGTGCTTTGAATTGTATAGATGCGAGTGTACGCGGGTTCGAGCCCACGTGATGTATAGAGCAATGTGGTTCTCCATGACTATGTGATTCCCTCGACTATTGAGTTCTAATTAGACTATGTGTCTCCTGATTGTGAAATGTGCGAAGACAATTGCGGATTAAATGTTAATTAGCTTTTTTTTCTCCGCACTGGCGTTCGCGACGCATACGCATAAGGCCGATTCCGAGCAGTCACGCCTCATGTAGGCAGCAAATAGCCAGGAAAAATGATTTTAAAATCCTGCATAACTTTGCTCACGCCTATTCTGTAGGCCGCTTGGAATTGGGCTACTGACTCTGAGGAGCCGCCTAGGGAACGGTATATCAGCGACCCTAATTTGATCTGATTTCCTGCCTGCATGCGTGGCCAGGACTTCGCTAAGAGGGTATTGGGAAGAGTACTTGCACTCTGTTTGGGGGAGTAGAAGTACTCGGTCTGGTGGAGTGCCATTACCCCTGCGGTGAGAGTATTCGCACTCTGCGGAAGAGTACTAGCACTCCCTGTGGGAAGAGTATTATCACTCTGCGGAAGAGTACTAGCAATCCTTGGCGGTGGAGTAACAAAACTCTGTCAACAGGAGTTGACCTACTCTCTCTCAAAGAGGGTCGATCTACTCTCGAAAAGAGAGTGAAATATGGCACAAGCCGCTACTCCCTCAAAGGGAGTGCCCGGCACTCTCTTTGTTTTTAGAGTGTTATGCGACGCGTCTCAGTTTCAGAAAATCCTTTGTTTTGACCGCCGTAAGCGCCAGGAGACTGTCTGTGCAAAGTAAGGCGATGCAATTCTTTTCTACCGCTGCAGCGAGAGAGCGCAGCTACATGGAACGCCCGGAGTTTTATGCGACGTGTGTCAGTTTCAGAAAAGCCTTTATTCTGACCGGCGTATGCCCCAGGAGACTGCCTGTACAAAGCAAGGCGATATAACCCTTTCTACCATTGGAGCGAGAGCGTGGACCGATATAAAGCGCCCCGAGTGGTACGTAACGCATGTCAGTTTCACAAGAGCCTTTATTGCGACCGGCATAATCCTCAGGGGACGGCCTGCGCAAAGCAAGGTGAAGAAGCACTTTTCTACCATTGCAGCGAGAGCGCGCAGCGATATGACGTGCCTGGTGTGTTATGTGACGCGTCTCAGTTTGGGAAGTTTTTATTCCGACATGTCGTAAGTCCCAGCAGACTGCCAGTGCAAAGCAAGGCGTTGCAACCCTTTTCTACCGTTGCACCTAGAGCACACAGCGATGTGATGCGGCCGGAGTGTTATGCGACGCGTCTCAGTTTCAGAGAAGCCTTTATTACGACCGCCTGAAGCAAGGCGATGCAACCCTTTTCTACCGTTGCAGCAAGAGCGCTCAGCTATATAAAGCTCTTGGAGTGTTATGCGACGCCGAAAAGTCTTTATTGCGACCCGGTGTAAGTCCCAGGACACTGCCTGTGCAAAGCAATGCGACGCAACCCTTTTCTACCTTTGCAGCGAGAGCGTGCCCCGAAAGTGCCCCGATGCTATGCGACGCGTCTCAGTTTTCGATAGGTCTTTATTGCGACCGGCGTAAGCGCCAGGAGACCGTGCAAAGCAAGCCGATGCAACCCTTTTCTACCGTGGCAGCGGTAGCGCGCAGTGATATAAAGCGCCCCAAGTGGTATGCGACGCGTCTCAGTATCAGAAAAGCCTTCACTGCGACCGGCGTAAGCCGCAGGAGAATGCCTGCGCAAAGCGAGGCGACGCAACCATTTTCTACCGTTGCAGCGAGAGCGCGCCGCAATATGAAGCGCCCGGTGTGGGATGTGACGTGTCTCAGTTTCCGAAAAGTCTATTGCGACACGGCGTAAGTCCCTGAAGACTTCCTCTGCAAACCAAAGCGATGCAACCCTTTTCTACCGTAGCAGCTGTAGCAGGCAGCGATATAAAGCACCCCGAGTGGTATGCAATGCGTCTCAGTTTCCGAAAAGTCTTTAATGCGACCGGCATAAGCCCCGGGAGACTGCCTGTGCAAAGCAAGGCGATGCGACCCTTTTCACTGTAGCCGCGATAGCGCGCAGCGATATGAAGCGCCTGGAGTGGTATGCGACGCGTCTCAGTTTAACAAAAGCCTTTATTGCGACCGGCGCAATCCCCAGGGGACGGCCTGCGCAAAGCAAGGCGGTGCAACCCTCTACTACCATTGCAGCGAGAGCGCGCAGCGATATGAAGCGCCTGGTGTGTTATGTGACGCGTCTCACTTTCCGAATTCTTTATCGCGACACGGCGTAAGTGGCGTAAGTCCCAGCAGACTGCCTGCGCAAAGCAAGGCGATGCAACCCTTTTCTACCGTTGCGGCTAGAGAAAACAGCGACGTGAAGCGCCTGGAGTGTTGTGCGACGCGTCTCCGTTTCAGAAAAGTCTTTATTGCGACCGGCTGAAGCAAGGCGATGCAGCCCTTTACTACAGTTGCAGCAAGAGCGCGCAGCGATATGAAGCTCTCGGAGTTTTATGCAACGCCGAAAAGTCTTTATTGCGGCCCGGCGTAAGTCCCAGGACACTGCCTGCGCAACGCAATGCGATGCAACCCTTTTCTACCATTGCAGCGAGAGCGCCCAGCGATATAGAGCACCCCGAGTCCTATGCGACGCGTCTCACTTTTCGAAAAGTCTTTATTGCGACCGACGTAAGCGCCAGGAGAGTGCCTGTGCAAAGTAAGGCGATGGAACACTTTTCAATCGTTGCAGCGAGAGCGCGCAGCTATATGAAGCGCCCGAAATATTTTGCGACGTGTGTCAGTTTCAGAAAAGCTTTTGTTGCGACCGGCGTAAGCGCCAGGAGACTGCCTGTGCAAAGCAAGGCGATGCAACACTTTTCTACTGCTGCAGCGAGAGCGCCCAGTGACATGAAGCACCCGAAGTGTTATTCGACGAGTCTCAGTGTCAGAAAAGCCTTTATTGCGACCGGCGTAAGCGTCCGGGTACTGCCTGTGCAAAGCAAGGCGATGCAACCCTTTTCTACCGCTGCAGTGAGAGCGCGCAGCGACATGAAGGACTCAAAGTGTAATGCGACGCGTCTCAGTTTCAGAAAATCTTTTCTTGTGACTGGCGTAAGCGCCAGCAGACTGCCTGGACAAAACAAGTTCATCCAACCCTTTTCTACCGCTGCAGCGAGAGCGCGCAGCGATATCGAGCGCCCGGTCTGTCACGTGAGGCGTCTTAATTTCAGAAAAGCCTTTTTTGCGACCGGCGTAAGCACCCGGGTACTCCCTGTGCAAAGAAAGCCGATGCAACCATTTTCTAAGCTGCAGCGAGAGCGCGCAGCGATATGAAGCGCCTGCTGTGTTTTGTGACGAGTCTCAGTTCCCGCAGTCTTTATTGCGACATGGCGTGAGTCCCAGCAGACTGCCTGAGCAAAGCAAGGCAATGCAACCCTTTTCTACCGTTGTAGCTAGAGCACTGCAGCGATGTGAAGCGCCCGGAGTGTTATGCGACGCGTCTCAGTTTCAGAAAAGTCTTTATTGCGACCGACTGAAGCAAGGCGATGTAACCCTTTTCTACCGTTGCAGCAAGAGAGCGCAGCGATATAAAGCTCTCGGAGTGTTATGCGACGCCGAAAAAACTATATTTCGACCCGGCGTAAGCCCCGGGAGACTGCCTGCGCAAAGCAAGGCGATGCCACCTTTTTTTACCGTAGCTGCGAGAGCGTGCACCGATATAAAGCGCCCGGAGTGTTATGCGACGCGTCTGCAGATCGAGTTTCCGAAAAATCTTTATTGCGGCACGCCGTAAGCCCCGGGAGACTGCCTGTGCAAAGCAAGGCGATGCAACCCTTTTCTACGGTTGCCGCGAGAGCGCGCAGCGATATGAAGCGCCCGGAGTATTAAGCGACGCATCTCAGTTTCCGAAAAGTCTTTATTTAGACCGGCGTAAGCCCCGGGAGACTGCCTGTGCAAAGCAAGGCGATGCAAAGCTTTTTCACCGTAGCAGCGAGAGCGTGCACCGATATAAAGTGCCCCGATGCTATGCGACGCGTCTCAGTTTTCGATAGGTCTTTATTGCGACCAGCGTAAGCGCGAGGAGACTGTGCAAAGCAAGGCGATGCAACCCTTTTCTACCGTTGCAGCGAGAGCACGCAGACATATGAAGCACCCGGAGTGTTACGCGACGCGTCTCATTTTCCGGAAAGTCTTTATTGCGACCGGCGTAAGCCCCACGAGACTGTCTATGCAAAGCCAGGCGATGCAACCGTTTTCTACCACTGCAGCGAGAGCGCCCAGCGACATGAAGAACCCGAAGTGTTATGCGACGCGTCTCAGTTTCAGAAAAACCTTTCTTGTGACCGGCGTAAACTCCAGGAGATTGCTTGTGCAAAGCAAGCCGATGCAAGCCTTTTCTGCCGTAGCAGCGGTAGCGCGCAGCGATATAAAGCGCCCCGAGTGGTATGCGACGCGTCTCAGTTTCAGAAAAGCCTTTATTGCGACCGGCGTAAGCCCCAGGAGACTGCCTTCGCATAAGAAGGCGATGCAACTATTTTCTACCGTTGCAGCGAGAGCGCACAGCAATATGAAGCGCCCGGTGTGGTATGTGACGTGTCTCAGTTTCCGAAAAGTCTTTAATGCGATCGGCCTAAGCCCCGGGAGACTCCCTGTGCAAAGCAAGGCGATGCAACCCTTTTCTAGGGTTGCAGCGAGAGCGCGCAGCGATATGAAGCGCCCGGAGTGTTATGCGACGCGTCTCAGCTTCAGGAAAGCCTTTATTGCGACCGGCTCAAGCCCCATGAGACTACCTGCACAAAGCAAGGCGATGCAACCCTTTTCTACCACTGCAGCAAGAGTGCGCAGCGATATGATGCTGTCAGAGTGTTATGCGACGCCGAAAAGTCTTTATTGCGACCCGGCGTAAGTCCCACGACACTGTCTGTGCAAAGCAATGCGACGCAACCCTTTTCTACCGTTGCAGCGAGAGCACCCACCGATATAAAGCGTCCCGAGTGCTATGCGACGCGTCTCAGTTTCCGAAAAGTCTTTGTTGCGACCAGCGTAAGCCCCAGGAGAATGCCTGTGCAAGGAAAGGCGATACAACCCTTTTCTACCGTTGCAGCGAAAGCACGCAGTGATATGAAGCACCCGGAGTGGTATGCGACGCGTCTCAGTTTCACAAAAGCCTTTATTGCGACCGGCGTAATCTTTAGGGGACGGCCTGCGCAAAGCAAGGCGACGCAACCCTGTTCTACCGTTGCAGCGGGAGCGCGCAGCAAGATGAAGCGCCCGGAGTTTTATGCGACAGGTGTCAGTTTCAGAAAAGCCTTTAATGCGATCGGCCTAAGCCCCGGGAGACTCCCTGTGCAAAGCAAGGCGATGCAACCCTTTTCTAGGGTTGCAGCGAGAGCGCGCAGCGATATGAAGCGCCCGGAGTGTTATGCGACGCGTCTCAGCTTCAGGAAAGCCTTTATTGCGACCGGCTCAAGCCCCATGAGACTACCTGCACAAAGCAAGGCGATGCAACCCTTTTCTACCACTGCAGCAAGAGTGCGCAGCGATATGATGCTGTCAGAGTGTTATGCGACGCCGAAAAGTCTTTATTGCGACCCGGCGTAAGTCCCACGACACTGTCTGTGCAAAGCAATGCGACGCAACCCTTTTCTACCGTTGCAGCGAGAGCACCCACCGATATAAAGCGTCCCGAGTGCTATGCGACGCGTCTCAGTTTCCGAAAAGTCTTTGTTGCGACCAGCGTAAGCCCCAGGAGAATGCCTGTGCAAGGAAAGGCGATACAACCCTTTTCTACCGTTGCAGCGAAAGCACGCAGTGATATGAAGCACCCGGAGTGGTATACGACGCGTCTCAGTTTCACAAAAGCCTTTATTGCGACCGGCGTAATCTTTAGGGGACGGCCTGCGCAAAGCAAGGCGACGCAACCCTGTTCTACCGTTGCAGCGGGAGCGCGCAGCAAGATGAAGCGCCCGGAGTTTTATGCGACAGGTGTCAGTTTCAGAAAAGCCTTTATTGCGACCGGCGTAAGCGCCCGGATACTGACTGTGCAAAGCAAGGCGATGCAACCCTTTTTTAAGCTGCAGCGAGAGCGCGCAGTGACATGAGCGCCCGGGGTGTTATGCGACGCGTCTCAGTTTCCGAAAAGTCTTTATTGTGACCAGCGTAAGCCCCAGCAACTGCCTGGACAAAGCATGTCGATGCAACCCTTTTTTACCGTTGCAGCGATAGCGCGCAGCGATATGAAGCACCCGGAGTGTTAAGCCTGTTTCACATGATGCGATTTTCGTCGCACCGGAAGTGCGATTTCCGTCGTTTGCGATGAAAATCGCAGTCGCAGTGCCAACCCCCCAATTTTCGGCTGCGACCAACCGGTTGGTGGCACAGTAGCACCGATCGCTGCGATTTTCGGTCGAAATTGCGCGGAGAGCTGTCAACGGAGCTATTCCGCCAGTTTGTATGCGAAAATGGCGTCTCGCACGACAAGTGCGATGCGCGTAGACGTGGATCGTCGAATTCGGTGCGTACGCGAAGGGAGAATAAAAAACTTGTACAGACTGCATTCTCCGATTGCTATGCGTTTGTTGACACGCTACACAGCAAATGAAGTGCATTTTGACGTTTGCTTCGTACGCCTTTGCGAGTTGTGAGTGCTAGGAGGTGTTCGATCCCCAGCAGACGACGACGTCGTCACAATTCTCTTTTGTTGAGTAGCATGCAAAAATCGCGCTCACGGAGCAGCTTGAATTATTTCAACCTCGGCAAGGGCAAATGACAAGACAGCAAAGTACCCGAAGTTTCAACGTTGCGCTGAACGCGGTACCGTTCAGTTGCATTTTCTTGTCGGTTTTCAAGCATGAATTTCCCGATGGATCTTGGAAGCTTATCTTGCCTCTTATTAAATTTGACAGAGCAAAAGTGTAGGCTATCGTAATGAATTTGCTACGATAGCATTAAATCCGTGGCTTGAATAAAATATTACATGCACGTTAAGTTGCACCTCTTCTCTGGAGAATTTTTTTCTTGCACAGAAACCAATAAACATCGACTATGTTGCGGACTCTGTATCCTTACTGCATCTGTATGAACACTTGCTCTGCAAGATAATTAACTGTACAGCTAGCAGATTAATTAAATTGCTTGCTATATTGGCAAAGTGACAACGTACCCTCCTGTACAATTATGTAGAACTCGTGCAACAATGCGAAAAGCAGGCAAATGGCCTGTTCTTGTGGCGATAAAACAGTATAAAACGACACGCTGAAGAAAAGTAAATCAAAACTGTGCAGTGAAGTCAGCCAGTACAAGCAGTTCTTGCGCGTTCACAGCGGATCAAGTGTGCAGAAACATTCATGCCTTACATGTTTCTAGCAAGTTTCTTATAAGTTTGTGATCACATATATTAGTGTGTAAACCAATATAACGATATCAGCTGCCATTACTATCTATATAAGTAATGAAATACCATGCTACTTGCAAGAACATATATCACCCGAGGATTCTAGAACAAATTTCTGCATTTCAAATATACACAATATGTGGTTTATTTAATAAAAGACCACAAACTGGGCTTTTTTGCAATGACAAACTTATTCCAAACTTTACTTACATACAGGCAAGAAAAAAAGTTATAGACAGGAATATTGTTCTTCAATTTGTTCACCTGCCACTGTGGCTATAGCCTACTGGCGCTAACCCGAGGCGAGGAGTTGATTTGCCAGCCATGGAAGTCGCCTTTCGATGGGAGTCATAGGTGAGAAAAAAAGCTCTTGCACTTAGATTTAGTTCATTACCTTTTATTGAACCCCTACTCTTCAAAATACAATTGCATAGGGGGGCATGCTTATGCAAAATCTAACAACAATAGAAAGCAAAGGGCAGAATTGTAAAACAACCATCTTTCGTCATAATTCGAGTGTGTAAATATTCATTGCATCAATATGTATTGTTCAACAGCACTGCACAAATAAGCATGATCAGGTATAGCAAGTACTCTGTCAGGAAGCTGGTTCTACAGATGTATAAATGTCAAGGCATGAATGCTCATACTACGTCCCACACATAGCACAAAGAAAACCTTTTTGAAGAGTTGTCCCTTCTGGCAGATATGAGTAGGCCATAAGCCGCAGAAACTTTATTGCAGGACATTGTGTAATACCGCTTATGAAAGAATGAAGAGGGTGAAGAGGCTTTTAACAGCAGTACCTCATGCTGCTCTAATACGAGGAACGATGAGCTAAAACATTTCTGGTAGAGCACTTAAACAGTAACTTTCTGAAAGACAAAAAATTCCAGGTGAGAGTTGGCGGTACATTTGGCCCACACACTCCAACAACACAGGCATACTACAAGAAACACTACAGCCTATGGTGTATTGCAGTCTATGGGAAAGCTATGTTATACAGAAATCAAGAATGATGCAACAAGACCTCGACAACACTGAAGACTTTCTTGGCCAGTCTGGCCTCTCGTTTTCTGATAAGTCAGCTCATATCTACGTCAGCAAAAAAAAAGAAAGACTAGAATAAAGAACTACTCAGAGTGCACATTGTGATCCACATAGCTGGACAAATATGCCCGCAAGTCAATATCCACAAATCCTCAGCTAGTGTAAGCCCATGACGGCAGAGCCAGCGTGTGGGTGAAACAATTATGCAGTGCCTCGACGCAACTTCCACACCTGGTGAAAAGAATAATCTCGAAATGATGGGGGTGGACCAGTGGATACTGTAGAAAATCGCAGATGCTGTGCTTGTGTCCAATATGCCCGCAAGTCAATATCCACAAATCCTCAGCTAGTGTAAGCCCATGACGGCAGAGCCAGCGTGTGGGTGAAACAATTATGCAGTGCCTCGACGCAACTTCCACACCTGGTGAAAAGAATAATCTCGAAATGATGGGGGTGGACCAGTGGATACTGTAGAAAATCGCAGATGCTGTGCTTGTGTCCAAGGTATGGTACGGGGTGAATTACCAGCAGCACACAAAAAAGACAACTAATCGAATACAGGCATAGGGTAGTAATAACAGGTCTTTCCAACTGTACCATGCTTGAAGACCTCTATGAGAAAGAGCTAACGAACAAGTACCTAGACAGAGTAGAGTTGCAGCCTGCAGCACAAATTCTTTGTCTCAAGAGCTCAGAACCTCGTCCCAAGATACTATGCCAGCTAGCATATGAGATGCAAAGACGACTCCCCTCCCTTCAGAAACACAACCTCGGGAGTATCTGAACTTGAAACACAACAGGCCCATACCGTGGAATATGGGGGCAAACAATTAGGCCAGGAGACTATATGCAACTGCCAAACGCACAGAGGAGGTTGCTAATCATGAAGATGCAAGCAAACATAAGGCACATATGGTACACTGATCTGGCAATAGCAGTGTAACAGTAGTATGACACTACATAAAACTAAGCCCCATATAAGTGAGTACCATTCCAGGTCATCCTACACCGAGAAAAGCTGAACTGAAAGCAATCAAAGCAGCACTTGTTGTGCAGATTACACCCTGCACAACACCCTGCATGGATTCACCAGACACTGTCTGCGCCTGCACATCACACAAGATTGTCAGGAAAATCAGGAGATTGACACGTGGCTTGTAAGCACATGGCCAGAAATTAAATTACAGGATACATAGCCATGCAGATATTCCAGGACACAAGCAGGCTTATAAGCCCAACATAATAACTGAAAACTAGATGAGTTTGTGTGTATTCATTATTAACTAAAGTGCAGCAGATAGACAACAGACAAGAATGAAGCGTTCTGTGTGTTCACTTCGTTCCTGTCCACCGCATTTCTGTTGCACTATAGTTAATGAATTCATAAAGCTGCACAGGAGGAGAATGATACTTCTGCCCAAGGGCCCGATCTCGCATCCAAATCCATGCGTGTGCACACACGCACACACACAAATGTTGCAAGAGTGCATAGCATGAAGCAGTATCAACAGGATGACACTAGATATGGATGAGGACTGACTTTCAACTGAGGTTCATTTGCAAAAATGTGGGGAGTTATATATTTACCAGAAAATAAAGGACGATGAGCAAAACGAGAACAAGGTGAAAGCAGGAGCCAACGTTTCGACAAGTGGACTAGTCTTCTTCAAGGCCCACGTGTGGAAACGTTGGCTCCTACTTTCACCTTGTTGTCGTGTTGCTCATCGTGTTGAATTTCCATCTCCTGCCTTCCCCGAGTTTTCTCCAGAAAAAGAAAGACATCTTTGAAGGATAGATAAAAATTGGCTTTTTGATGCAGCCAAACATAAATAAAAATGCTACAGAAAGAAAATAGAGAAAAATTCCAAGTGCAGGAAAAAATCATTACAATTGCCAATCTTGCATGCCCGCACCATTCAAGAAACACGGTTGTTATTCCAATAGACAGAATGACAGCTTGCTTGTGCAAGCACATTCTTCGAGTTCGATGCCATTGGGAAAAAAATGAGTTTCCTGGAAGGTAGCCACATGCACACTTGGTGATCACAATGTTTTTTTTCCCTGGACTTGTATATCTATGTGCATTTTCTCCCTTCCCTGCTTTTACGTTTGGTTTCATCAAGCACTAGTCTTTATCAGGTTTTATTGCTGTACTACTTTGTGGTAACCTTTATAGATCACTGCATTTTCACAATAAACCTTTTAATTAGAAGTTAGCATACCCTGTTCTTACTGCTTCACACTACATTCTTGTTACATTGGCCAAATAAAAAATTTTATAAGGTATCATGAGGGCCATTAAAGTGACTTGTTGCAGTCTAAAAAAAAACATGAATAGCCTGGCTGCAAATGGCACCAGAGAACACATAGGACAAACAAGAAAACCGAGATGATCTAACAACCAAAAGTTTAATGTACACACCGAGTAAATGCTCGCTGACAAGCAATTGACTGAACATACACAAAAAGAAGAAGCAAAAATTCATGGGCGTTTCCTGACAGGAAATGCATCCAACCCAGCATTTTTAGATCTACAGCTTCCGTAATTTCTCTAGGCAGCCGATCTGCACAGAATGCTCGCTTCTTCCTCTACAATGCACGCTCAGAAGTGGAGAGCGCATTGTAGAGGAAGAAGCTAGCATTCTGTGGAGATCGGCTGCCTAGAGAAATTATGGATGCTGTAGATACAAATACACTGGGAGAATCTTGTGTCAGCATGGCCGCTGTTACACTTTCAGGGATGGATGGGTTTCCTGTTGGCATCTGTATGGACAAACATCATATCTTGCTTCTGCTTTTTGTGTGAATTCGATTTATTCCTTGTCGAACAGCATTTACTCGGCATGTTCAACAAACTCTCATTTGTTAATACACCTCATGATTGCCTTGGTCTCTAGCAGAAAGGTGTTCATTCTTTTTACAGTGAAGCTGTATATGCCTAGGCGAAACACTCATGGTCCAATCCCAGAAACCCTAGTGAAGGGGTATGAGCCATTGCATTCGTCTTGCATGATGGACGGAGACATTTCTTGTTGGGTAGACATAGAGGAAGAAGCTTATGCTTATCTGCTTATGCATTTCAAACATACATTTATCTGCGTATTATTGCAGGGAAGGGACACAGAGGGGGATGGAGTTAATAAAAGATCATGATGTCATTATTATCTCACAGCAAAGTTGTGGTGGGCCATTGGCAAGACCGAGAGTGACGTCGTTTCTCTCTAGCAGCAGAGCGCGCATGCAGCAGTCTCTCTCAGACTTCCCAATAGGTTCGAAAATGTGTCCCTGTATTTATTTAAATGAAATGTGCAGGCCCGGTGTGTCACTTCGTAACTACAGTGAATAACAGTGAAAGAAAAAATAATAAGTAACTTTGAGGACAAGCTGTACACAATAGGAATATTTCTTCACTTTAAAAAGGCTTTCGATTCCATTAAACACGATATCTTGTTAAAAAAAGTTGAGTGAGTACGGCATTAGGGGAACTGCTCTTAACCTAATCAAAAATTATTTAACGAACCGACTACAGTACACATACATTTGTCATTACAAATCGGCATTGGGTGAAATCAAATACGGTGTTCCGCAGGGGTCCATCCTAGGGCCACTTCTTTTTTTATTATACATTAATGACATCACAAACGTGCCTCTAACACCTGACATAATCATGTATGCTGATGACACTAATATCTTCTTTTCTGGTGGAAACTTGCTTACTCTCGAGGAAGAAGCAAATATTTGGCTCAGTAATCTTTCAGACTGGCTTAGAGCAAATAAATTGGAATTAAACACTAAAAAGAAAAAATACATTATTTTTCGGCCTCGTAACAAAGGTATTGATAGCTTAGTCTTACAATTTCGTGATGAAGTCATTATACGCTCTACGTACCAGAGGTTCCTTGGTGTTACGTTTGAAGAAAACTTAAATTGGTCCAGTCATGTCGGCAACATTAAAACCAGCATTGCAAGATCCATCGGTGTTATTAATAAATTAAAACGTCTATTACCTTCTAGATTAAAATAACAATTATACTATAGCCTAGTGCAGTCACGCCTCCAATATTGTTTATATGTGTGGTGTACCACGACGAAAACTAACATCCATAGTTTACTAACCTTACAGAAACGCATGATTCGGGTAATTGAGAATGCGCCCTATAGAAGCCACTCCGCTCCTCTTTTCAAGAAGGATTGTATTTTAACATTAGAAAACCTTATTAACAAAAAAACAGCCATTGCAATATTTAAAGAGGTAAGACTCAATGAAAGCGCCTTCTTTAAAAAATACCTCCCGAATGAACATAAATATAACGCAAGGCAATTAATTTACAACAAGGGCAAGATCCGTACCAATTACGGCATGCAAAAGCAGGCATTCATAGTTGCAGATTTTTTTAATCATCCCCCTGGCTTACTCACTATAATAAATGAATCACCGTCCCTAAACATTTTCAAAAAAAAAGTGAACATGTATTTGCTGTCGCTTCAGGTATGACTGTTCATTCTTTTGTACACAAATCAAATTCAGTATTTCTGTTACATATTTCATGTACTTCTCATTTTTTTGTGTATGCATCCACTTTGTGTACCATGCTTACCCTGCGTGCTTGAGTGTTTTGTGCTCTGGGAATGGGTCGGGGAAGGGGACTGACACTTAGTCAGGCATTCGTGCCTTTTTGTCAGCCTCTTTGACAGAGATTATTTGTATTTTATTTCTGTCAAAATAAACATTCATTCATTCATTCATTCAACTTTTTCTATTGTTGTTTGTTAAGTATTGGATAATGTGCCAGTAAAACACGTTGGGCTAGTTGATGCAATGTATTGGTACAGCTTTTTTTGCTGTTTTTTTAATGTTGTGCCCTTCTTCCTTTTGTAACAACTTTTTTTATTCCCCTTTGCATAATACTCCAACCTTGTAGCCTGCAAGGTATATAAATAGATAAGTACATAAGCACGTCATTCATTCATTTTGTTCGTGGAACAAAAACGCATTGATAAGCTTAGACATCTAGTCATTGCTTAACACTTTCGAAATGAACATTTATAGCTTGCTATCAACATTGAAGCAGCCTTTCGACAGCAAGAAAAGGAATAAGTTTTTCCAGCTCTGAACATTGAATTGCAGGGAATGCAAACAGGCATAAAATTCTGCCAATATAATCTGTTTAGGAATACCAAATTGGAATAAACATTGAGGCTTGTATTTGTACTTTCTCTGGCTGAGCAATCTAGCTTGAAATGACTCCCATAAGCATGTCGTAGCAATGTTGATCTAATATAGGTTAAATGCATGACTAGCTTAAGAAATCTGGATGAGTGCAAAAAAATACAGTGAAGAAACTATAACATCTAATAACATTAATATTATAATATAATATTTATTTCCACAAAACAGGTTAACCGTGAGAGGCGTGGGAGGCTGAGCAGAAAGCTGAAAAATTCTACGGCAAGTGCGCCTGCCGTGGGCCTACGATCCTGCATAGTGAATAGCGCGTATTGATATGGTCTTCTTGTTAGAAGTTCCGAGTATACTACCAGCACGAGACACGGGACAACAAAGTGGACGAGAAGCGCGTCCTTTAGAATGGTATGTTACAACGTACAGGTTTCTACAAAAGTGACGATAACTGCTCGAAACATTTCATGCGTCGGCTTTTGCGCCTTTAGAAATATATAAACAGGGCTCCCATATATATATTGTTACGAATGATGTTTATTTACAGGGTGAAACGGTGAAACGAGGTCCGAGAGGGAAGCTACAGGCCAGGCCCAGCCGGCGCAGAGTACCGCGAGGTCACGCGCGCACACTCTACTTCGTCTTTCTCTGCCTCAGCCGCAGCCGCGCAGTGCTGCGACATTTTCCCCGGGGGCATACGAAGCTCGCTGAGCGAGTTAAAGGGACCTGTGATGGCACTGGTTGAGTCTGGCCACGTGAACAACTTGCGTCGCCCGTAAACGCCGATTACTTGCCGTCACTTTGGCGACGACATAGTTCACATCGCTCAAGCGGTTGAGTATAACGAATGGTCCGGTGTAAGTGGCGAGAAACTTGCGGTACAATCCCTTTTTGCGAACAGGTGTCCACAACCAAACATAATCACCGGGAGTAAAACTGACGGGGATATGTCGCGCATCATAGTGAATCTTGCTGTTGCCTTGTGAGGACAACGTCCTAAGATGCGCCAGTCGACGTGCTTCCTCAGCACGACACAGAATTTGGGCCATGGAAGGATCTTCTTGGCACGATAAAGGTAGAATAGTGTCCAGAAAGCTCTGGGGAGCGCGTGCGTACAGCAGAAAGAACGGCGCATATTGTCGGGATCCTACCGATGGCACCAGCTGTTGGGATCCCACCGATGGCACCGGTTGTTGGAACCTCAGTGCTGACACCTTTTATTGCAATCGGACCGCTGGCGCCCGTTGTTGCAAATGGGTCGCAAGCCCCAAGGGTAGCGTTGGCCTGGCGGCCTGGGGCACACTGGAAGCATCCGAAGGTCCCGGCAAAGCATGAGTCGACTGCTAACAGAACAACTTGTTTATTCTAGCATCGCAAAGAGCGGGCGGTCAGGTCGACCGAAGTGGAGAGACGGGAGAGCACGTTACTCAACAGAAGAAATTGGAGCCTCTCTCTTGGCGTCCGGGAGCAGCTGCTTTTATACTCTTGGCGTCGCGGGCAAGAAGGAAGGTCACGAGATGACACCACGTGACAGCGAGGCACGGACGGACTGAGAGACATGTAGAGACAAGGAGGTGACGCATCAGCCGGGCCGGCGCCGGTCAGACCTCCTCGCTTCACACTGGGGGAGCTCCTCTCCCCAGCTGCCGCGCTTTGACAAGCGTGGGCACACACACACACACGCACACACGAAGACACTTGGCACTGAAACATGCCGGGACGCGCTCGGCGGGGATGCGTCGCGGCCGCTCCGAACGGGCCAAAATGTCCGCCGCTTTGAACGAAGCCCCGGCGTCCGCTGCATCCGCGCAGGCTACACCGCGCGTCGTAGGCAAAACGTAACAGACCGCCCCGCCGGGGGAAGGAGATCCCGATGGTCAGGGGACTGCATCCGCTGTCCGGAGGGATGTCGCTCGATGATGCTCATAACCGAAGTCGGTCGTCCCTCGGCGTTTCTTCAGCGCAGCGCACCGAGAAGGCCTCGTTCTCACGTGCAGGTTCACACAGGACACTGCAAAGTGACTTCAGGAGAGTTGCCATTTTTGTTCTCTTTCCCAGCAAGCGTTAGAACTGCGCCGAAACTCAGCCGCTCAGTCAGCAAGCACGGCACAACCCTCACTAAGCCATGCCAGGCGCTTTCCCCTTTTATACTACTGCCTAGTTCCTTACAGTAGTCTATAGCAGCACTCAGAACGCGTCCACAAATCGGAAAATTGCACTAGAAAGCACATCATGACTTTGAAACATTACACAAAAGCAATATGTTAAAAATTCTGCCTCAGGAAGAAAAACATCGATAACAAACAATTTTGAGGCTGATTTCCACGTTAGGGGCTTCGACTTAAGCCGTCGGCGTTACCGTTGAGACTCCCCTTTTTGTAACGCACCTCAAAGGAATATTGTTGCAAAGCGAGGCTCCAGCGCAGGAGGCGGCCATTTGTGGAAGAGATAGTCTGCAGCCATTGGAGAGGGCAGTGATCCGTCTCGAAGCATGCGAAGCGGAGATCGCAGCGAGCGACCGTACACTAGCTCAGCTGGCGAAAACCCCGTAGCCGCATGCGGCGCGGTCCTCAATGCAAACATCGCCCAAGGCAGAAACAGCTCCCAGTCAGTTTGTTGTTCAAACCACAATGATCTCAACACGCGCTTCATGACGGAGTGGAGCTTCTCAACGGAATTCGACTGGGGGTGGTGCACTGAGCCCTACCCCCTACCCCACCTACCAGCCCTACCCCGCACCTTTCGAGAAAGGCTGTCGTCAAAGCGCTAGTAAACACTGTGCCCTGATCTGATTGGATTTCCGCAGGAAAACCAACTCGCGCAAATATGGACAGTAGTGCATTGACTATCTCAACTGAGCTGAGTTCTTTAAGCGGCACTGCTTCAGGGAACTTTGTCGCTGGGCAGATCACAGTCAAAATGTGTCTGTACCCCGTGGCTGTTACCGGCAGAGGTCCCACTGTATCAATAACGAGCCGTCTAAAAGGCTCCGTAATGATAGGTACCAACTTCAACGGCGCCCTCGATTTGTCCCCTGGTTTGCCCACTCGCTGACAGGTGTCACATGTCTTCACAAAGTGATCTGCGTCCCGAAAACACCCTGGCCAATAGTACTCTTGCAAGAGACGGTCCTTAGTTTTCTTAACTCCTAGGTGTCCGGACCACGAACCTCCATGCGACATGCGCAACAGATCCTGACGATAGCATTGAGGCACGATCAGCTGATCGACCTCCACTCCCCTGCGGTCTATATACTTCCGGTACAGGACCCCACCTCTTTCCACAAAGCGAGCATTTTTCTTGGCGATACCTTCCTTGACAATGCAGCGTATGTTTTCTAGCCTGCCATCCTTCTTTTGCTCGGCTATCAAAGCCGCCCGGCTGACTTTTAGCAACCTATCAAGTCCGTCTGACGTAGGCGCTATGAGCAAATCTGCAGATAGCTCTTCTAGCTTTCCCGCATCGGGCATTTCCTCTCCAGTATCTGGTGCCTTCAACGCTACAGGCACAATTTTATTCAGTTCGGACGTGCTCTGAATATCAGCTTGCTGCGCCTCTGACCCTTTCTCATTGTTCGACAACGTCGGCCCCGCCACTACCGCCTTTGCAGCGAGCTCCCGAACCTTCGATCTGGTTAAGGCCTGAACGCTAGCCTCACCAAACAAAAGCCCCTTCTCGCGCAGGAGGTGATCGGACCTGTTCGAAAATAGGTACGGGTACTGGGGGGGCAGCATAGATGACACCGCCGCCTCCGTCTCAAGTGCTCCAAAAGGTCCTTCAATAAGCACTTTTGCTACGGGCAGACACACGCTATGAGCTTCCACGGCTTGCTTAATCCATGCGCACTCGCCCGTGAACATATCGGGTTCTACGTAAGAGGGGTGAACTACATCCATCGTAGCTGCGGAATCGCGAAGCACTCGGCACTCCTTCCCGTTCACGAGGAGGTCTCGCATGTAAGGCTCGAGAAGCTTCATGTTCTCGTCAGTGCTGCATAACGATAAAAACACGACTTTTGTTTTTGTTTCCGGACACTGCGCCGAAAAGTGACCCGGCTTTTGGCACGTATAACACACGCGCACTTGCCTCGTCTCGAACCGCTTTCCGCGTTCGGCTTCGGCTGCCGCCGTCTCCTTACGCTCGGTCGGACTGCTTTCACTCGCATCCGCACTACGTGTGTCCCCCTTTGCTCTCATGGGCGTGAACTTCGGCCTCTCAAACTTAGAGCCAAATTCACCCTTTTGACCGTCCTTAGCTCCGCGAGCCCGACGCGTCACAAACTCTTCGGCTAGCTCAGCGGCTCTAGCCACCGTACTAACGTCTGGCCTGTCCAAGACCCAGTACCGCACGTTCTCAGGTAACCGACTATAAAACTGTTCTAGCCCGAAACACTGCAGAACTTTCTCGTGGTCACCAAACGCTTTCTCTTCTTTGAGCCACTCCTGCATGTTTGACATAAGCCTGTAGGCAAACTCTGTATATGACTCACTTTTACCTTTCTCATTTTCCCGAAACTTCCGACAGAACGCCTCCGCTGACAGCCTGTGATTTTTTAGCAGACTCGATTTCACTTTGTCGAAATCCTCTGCCTCCTCTCTATCCAAGCGATTGACTACGTCGGCCGCCTCGCCGGGTAAGAAAGTGAGCAAGCGCTGTGGCCACGTTTCCCGAGAGAACCCCTGCTTCTCGCACGTTCGCTCAAAGTTAACCAGGAACAAACCAATGTCCTCTCCAAGCTTAAACGGCCGCATCAAGTCAGTCATTTTGAACAATACTCGTTCTCCTGCACCGTGTGCCTGACTTCCATTACGAGCGCGTTCCATCTCCACCTCGAGACGCTTCATTTCCAAAGCGTGTTGACGGTCGCGCTCTTCTTTTTCTTTTCGTTCTTTTCATTCAAGCTCATCTTTCTCTCTCTGTTCTTTACGTTCAAGCTCATCTTTCTCTTTTCGTTCTCTAAGTTCGCGCTCCTGTCTTTTTGCCGTCTCCCTCTCTTCAATGGTCTCAAGGCATTCCGACAGCTCGTCATCCTCAGCTCCTAACTCAAGAATAGCCCTTAGCAGTTCTGGTTTTCTGAGTTTGTCTGAGACATCCAGACCCAACTCTCTTGCAAGCTCCAACAATTTCGGTTTGCGCAACGACTTCAAATCCATGGCTGCTCTGAATGCTGCTTTCTCTGCTGCCTACTATTGTCTTGCCGCAAACTAACCCGGCAGCAACGACAACCACAATTACCAGCTCTGTTTCTGACACTAACAAAAGCCTGGCAAAACTCAGAAGAAGAAAGTCCCGCACTCACCAAACCTCGCAGCCAAGTATTCAGCGCAGTCGTTCCGCTGCAGGCAACCAGTCATCACACAGGGCTCGTTGCACTGCTCCCGGATGGTCGTTGTGCTGCTCAGCATACAGTCAACCGCATATCTTCGTTGCTGGCCTCCGTTGTCGCGATCTCACCGCTGGCAACCAGCTGTTTAAATCTCACCGATGGCACCGGCTGTTGGAATCTCAGCGCTGCCACCAGCTGTTGGAACCCCACCGATGGCACCGGTTGTTGGAACCTCAGTGCTGACACCCGTTATTGCAATCGGACCGCTGGCGCCCGTTGTTGCGAATGGGTCGCAAGCCCCAAGGGTAGCGTTGGCCTGGCGGCCTGGGGCACACTGGAAGCATCCGAAGGTCCCGGCAAAGCATGAGTCGACTGCTAACAGAACAACTTGTTTATTCTAGCATTGCAAAGAGCGGGCGGTCAGGTCGACCGAAGTGGAGAGACGGGAGAGCACGTTACTCAACAGAAGAAATCGGAGCCTCTCTCTTGGCGTCCGGGAGCAGCTGCTTTTATACTCTTGGCGTCGCGGGCAAGAAGGAAGGTCACGAGATGACACCACGTGACAGCGAGGCACGGACGGACTGAGAGACATGTAGAGACAAGGAGGTGACGCATCAGCCGGGCCGGCGCCGGTCAGACCTCCTCGCTTCACACTGGGGGAGCTCCTCTCCCCAGCTGCCGCGCTTTGACAAGCGTGGGCACACACACACACACGCACACACGAAGACACGTGGCACTGAAACATGCCGGGACGCGCTCGGCGGGGATGCGTCGCGGCCGCTCCGAACGGGCCAAAATGTCCGCCGCTTTGAACGAAGCCCCGGCGTCCGCTGCATCCGCGCAGGCTACACCGCGCGTCGTAGGCAAAACGTAACAATATCCAGTAACTTCGTGCTTGGCACTATTGTACGCGTACGTTACAAAAGGTAAGACGGCGTCCCAATTCTTGTGGTCAGCAGCGACGTACATTGATAACATGTTGGTAAGGGTTCGATTCGTCCGCTCCGTGAGGCCATTGGTTTGCGGGTGGTAAGGAGTGGCATGACTATATGCAGAACCACAAAGCCGCAAAAGTTCTTCAACGACGTCGGCGGTGAATTGCCGTCCACGGTCACTGATGACAACACGGGGAGCGCCGTGACGGAGTATGACGTGATGCAACAAAAATGAAGAGACATCTGCTGCAGTGGCAGATGGAAGTGCCGCCGTTTCAGTGTAGCGAGTAAGATAATCTACGCATACTATAATCCAGCGGTAGCCAGCTGACGTCTTTGGGAGCGGGCCAAGCAAGTCGATGCCCACTTTTTCAAAGGGTAACGTCGGTGGCTTAACTGGTTGTACATAGCCTGCTGGGGCCGTCGTCGTTTGCTTGTGGCGCTGGCAAACAGTACAGCTGGCGACATACTGTTTCGTTGTTTTTCAGCGCAGCACTGTGTCGCAGCACTGCGCGGCTGCGGCTGAGGCAGAGAAAGACGAAGTAGAGTGTGCGCGCGTGACCTCGCGGTACTCTGCGCCGGCTGGGCCTGGCCTGTAGCTTCCCTCTCGGACCTCGTTTCACCGTTTCACCCTGTAAATAAACATCATTCGTAACATCTTTGGTGGACGTGCGGGGTAAATCTTGGACGATCCTGGACGACCCAGCTCTACCAACTGTCCGACGGAGTAGGCGCTTGGCCGGTTTACTACCACATGCAGCGGACATAGCCGATTCCGGAGAAGGCAATGACGACCCCACCTGCGGCGGACCAGACAGCAATCACGGGGAAGGCCAACGAAGACGTCGACGACTGGCTTAAACACTACAACAGAGTGAGTCGCCACAACCACTGGAACACTACGAAGCAGCTCGATAACGTGGTTTTTTTTCTCGCTGGAACCGCGCTCCTCTGGTTTGAAAACCACGAGACCGTTCTAACAAGCTGGGATAACTTTGTAGAAGAATTCACCAAGTGCTTCGGGGACCCAATCTCTAAGAAAAAGAAGGCTGAGCAGACGCTTTCCCGACGAGCTCAATTACCTGGCGAAGCGTGTACAACGTACATAGAGGCTGTTCTGAAATTATGCGGAATCGTCAGCGCTACCATGACAGACGAAGACAAAGTAGGACATCTGCTTAAAGGAATCGCTGAAGATGTTTATAATTTTCTTATAACGAAGGACGATCTTAGTACTCCGTCTGATCTGAAGAAACACTGCCGGGCGTTTGAAGCGCTGAAAATGAGAAGGATTGGGCCAAAGTTTGGACGATTGGACAATGTTACTACTATTGCAAGTGTGTCCGTCCCAACGCACGACGACATCTCCTCAGTGAATCGGCAAGTGGTTAAAGAAGAGCTTGAACGCCTTAATGTTGTTGACGACGCTCATGTGTGCCATCAGTGGGCATTTGATCATCGTTCTCGTGTGCCACCGTCCACCAGGGCACCTCTGAGTTTCCGAGAACCTCGCAGGACCTATGCTGATCGCACGGAGAGCAGCAACTTGCCACCGCAACCGACAAGTCTGGGACGCCGACAAAATGCACCACAACGATTTGTTCCGCGGGCTATTCCCCCCTACAACCAGCCTGAGAGTACGTTTCTACCCATGACACCCATGTCACCGGTGTCACCCGCGACAAGCCGCGACTCCCGCACTTGCTACAGCTGCGGTGTGGCTGGACACATTGCTAGGTATTGCCACCGCCGCCAGCAGCGTGCTCCACGGTTTAATTCCTACACGACCCGCGTGCCCGCTGACGAGCCCTGGCCATATCCCACTTCCTTGCAGCGGCTGCAGCAGGGACGCGCAAACCGCAGTGACTCCCCCGTTTCCGATCGCAGCCTGACACCACCACCGACACGACAGCGACGCTCTCCATCACCTCGTCGTCGCTCGTTATCACCGCCGCCGCTGGTAAACTAGCTGGTGCGACCGATGGGGGTGAGGCCGCAATATGTTCATCTTCATCAAGACCCCCTTGTGTAAAATTGTTTAAAAACAAAGTGTGCGTTTTAGTTGACAATGTGAGTGCTTTTGCTTTAGTTGACACTGGGGCGGCAGTTTCTGTTATGAGCCTGTCCTTCAAAAATCGTCTTGGACAAAAAGATATGTTTTCTTGAGATCGGAACGCTACTTTTCGTGGAGTTGGCGGGGAAATGTTACGCCCACTTGGGGTTAGTTCTGTTTCAGTTACGATAGGGGAGCAGACATTTAGAAGTGAATTTAGTGTGCTTGCACGTACAACGCATGACAATATTTTAGGAATTGATTTCTTGCGTGAGTGGGGGGCAACTTTGGATTGTGGAAGTGGTGCGATTTCTCTTCGCTGCGACGCGCGCACACTCTACTTCGACTTTCTCTGCCTCAGCCGCAGCCGCGCAGTGCTGCGACAATATATTCGCAGCGCAAGCACGGCGATGGACGAACCAGGCTAGCGCTAAGGTTGAATTTCACGACACAATTTTAATTCCACGTCGTAATCACACAGATCGTTTGAGGCTTTATTCAGGGGCACACGCGGGCGTTCGCGTTGGTGCTTCTTCCCAGGTAGCACACAAAGTCTTGAAAACGTCGTATTAAGGGATTCAACGTCTGAAACGGATTTTTGACCAAAATCGACGCGTCAAAGACGTTCCAAACAAGATAGCTTAAAAACGAGGGGTGAATACGTTTGGATAACGTTGGAAGCCAGGCAGCTTAAAAACGAGGGGTGAATACGTTTTGAAAACGACTTCATATGACTCGCTCTATCTCTTTAGTTATCATGTGACCGAGGTGGCCACGTGATTCGTGATGCCGGGCAGCCGGGCGAGCCGGGCATAGTCGCGTCGTCATGGCGTCGTCGCGTCACCGCACTCGCATTGCGCTGTGGTGTGTTTGCGGCTGTTCTGAATGTGCTGCCGCTGCCCTTTGCTATGTAAGTGTTGCAGTGTTTTGCTGTCACGAAAACGATATTCTGTGATTAGTTTGGGTTGTGCGAAATTGTTTGTGTGGTTTTAATTTGGAAATCAGCAGTGTTTTCAATTGTTATCGGACCATGGCGGCCACGTTATTCGTGAAGCCTGGCATAGTTGCGTTATCGCACTTGCATTGCGCTGTGGTATGTTTGCGGCTGTTCTGAATGTGCTGCCGCTGCCCTTTGTCATGTAAGTGTTGCAGTGTTTTGCCGTCAAGAAAACGACATTCTGTGATTAGTTTGGGTTGTGCGATCTGTTTGTGTAGTTTTGATTTCGAATACAGTAGTGTTTTCAATTGCAGGGCGCCGAGTGGAGGGCACTAATCAGCTCTTCAAGTTCATTGTCATGTTATTTGAGGCGCCTTTTCACTGACGCTGTAATTCAGGCGTTAAGGGCAGTATAAGGACGAAAGTTAGAGGGAAGAAATCGTGCCTGTGTGTCCCTAGCGTCGGGATCGGCCGCTATGCGTGATCCTAACAAGAAAGCATTTTGCAGAATGCGAAGAAAGATGGCAAAATTGCTGTCTGTGCGCACCTTGCCAATCTCCGCAATAGAGCCGTCATCGTGGTATTTTAGTCTCCCGTTTAGCAAGAGTGTTGCAGACAAGATAACTGGTTCAAACAGGCTTTTTTTTATGATTCAGTACTAGTACGGTATCCCTAAAGGTGAGGTCAAGTGCTCGCCCTATTTTCTTCCCTCGCGCTACAGCGCACTGACAGAAGTTTGCGTGCACCATATATACCGTGCTTTTATCGTTTGCGCTTCAGGTTCTCGATTGTGTTTTCGCCCCCTTTGCCCACGTGAGCGGTATTTCATGGTCTTACGGGGTACCACGTGTGTCCATATATTGTGTCCAATATATGAAACGGCCCAACTCTATTTTATTTGACGCCTCAAATGGTAATAATGTATTGAGTCCCTTGTAGCTTTGTGCTTGTTATGAATTTTACTACTTGGCGAATGGATACAGCATGTACGCTGCATAACTCCCTTGTGGATACTGCGTACGTGAGTCGAGTATGCCCTTGGTATAAAATAACTTCTATGCTTTAGGTAGTACGATTGTTTGCAGTTTGGGACATGTGTCGGAATGTACGCTGTGCGCCCTTCGCGCTTTACGGCGGCCTGCCGAGTTCGTGCGGGTGCCATGTGTGCGCGTGGAGTTTGCGAAGCGCTCGCGCGGTTTTTTTTATATGTGATCTGTTCGCGCGCTTCGCACAGCAGGGCATGCCGCAGTTCTTTATCCTTGTGCAACACATTTTCCTAGCGTACGCCTGTGCATTATTTGATACCGGTTTCACACGGGGCACTTTTAGCCGCTATCCCATCCGTTACAAATCGAAGTTCTCGGTCGTGATTGGCTCCATTGCGCAGGCTACGAGAGTGAGTAAGCGGCATGGATAATTTCGATCCGGATCGGGCGTGATGGCGATCGAGAGTGGTCGTGTGACACCGGTTTTACACATGGCTCCCACATAGGGAACACTTTAAGTTCAATGCTACTGAGTGAAGAGCAAGTGCATGTATATGCCAGTAGTGGTATGTGGGCAAGTCTTTCTGGTGAAGCCAATACTTGTGCATTCAAAACATTTCAACTACCAGCGTAGTGCATCAATGTGTCTACTTCACAAAACGGAGCCCCAGTGCAGATATCTGAGCAGACCTGTCCAGGGCAGCAAGTGTGTCTACATTTAAACCACTACCAGCTTGTGCGGCAGTTCTGTTTCCAGCGGGACTGCAGAATAATCAGTAGGGTGCGCTCAAGCTGTTTATCTATGAAGCTCTGCCTCGACTGTGTGCCAAATATTTTTGGACGTGAAAGTGGGGGTGAATTGGTAAACATCAGTGGAACTGTGCCTGGACTTTGTGGCAAATGTTTTTGGATGTGAAAGTGTGGGTGAACTGGCAAAGAATTTGCTCTGGGCTACATGTGTTAAACGTTTTTCTCATTAAGAGTGCTTTTTTTTTACTTTAGGAGACTGAAGATGTGCGCAAAGTGTTACATGTCAGTGTGCTAATCAATGTATTTGCTGGTTTGCAAATTATTCGTTGCAACTTTGTCTTTGCCAGAGAGGTACAACTTTGCCTCTTGTACAGGGTTTTTTAGATAAAACACTTACTATTTATTACCACCATTGCTTCCTTTGTTACACAAATGCAGCTTCCAGTGCATTCCAGTTTATTTCCATGTTTATGTAAGTTACTAATATGAGGCTTGCATATTCATTTCTCACGTTCTGGAGTGGCAAGATGCAGCATTACTGTCTCATCGTTCGCTGTACTACAGTAGTGTTCACTTGTTACACTGAATCCCCCGTTTAAGTATTCTGTACTAATTTCACTTTATTGCTTTTTTGTTGTATGGTTATTTTTCTCACCATTACCTTCTTTGATATATCCTAAAGGCGATATTTCCAATTTTGCATTGTTCCCATTTTTTTATTTCTGTCACAGGATTATTTTATGATGGTATGCGGTGGTATTTCTTTTTGTGCTCTTTTCAAGCTTCTAGCTGATTGGTAACATTGCTTGGAGGCAGTTACCATCCGACTCATACTCTTGCATTTTTCAGTCTACTTCCAATCTCTCCGAATGTCACTTCTGCATAACTCTAGTCCATCTAATCGCACGTGCTCTTTACTATGATAAATGAGAAACTTTAGTACACTCCAGGTTCTTCTGTTCATTTTTGTATGTGTACTTGGAATTTTGTTTATGTGCTAGTGAATGTTCACTTTCGAGTTCATTACGAATCCTTTCTGCGACTTTTGTCATTGTTGATGTACTTTTACTTCTATTTGCATTTCTCACACAGTTTGTTCGAAGCTTGCATAAGCATTACATTTTAATAAAGTGTTTTTGCTTGGTCACAATGTTCTCATTTCATTCACTTTTGGCATGAAGGGCTTGGTCTTGCCGCCTGCCAAGTCGTGACCGTTTGTTCTTTGCAGGATGTCATTCCCATTTTGGTTGTAAGCATCGTAGCTTACTGAAGGTGGTATTAAGGATTCATTATTCCTAACAGGCTTATTTTCGTGGGACTTGGTAGAGGATACGCCGGCCATGCGGGGAACAGTGCTTGGCACTGCGCCAAGGCTCTTACAGTCAACACGTCGCTTCTACTCATCTGGTGCGCGATTGGAGATCGTTGTTCGAAACGGGCGATCGGTTTCACCTCACGGGATTGGCCTAGGCCGTGCCGACGGGTGCGGCTGACGACGTCTGCGCGGCATAGGCCAGTCGCTTGAGGCGAAACTAAACGCGTGTTTTGAACAACGATGTCTGATCGCACCCGTCACCCGCGAAAATTAGCTTCAGATGATCGTAAACCTTTCAAGACCACTTCTAGACCACCTTTTTGATAACCTCCTAAAAACGTTTAGAAATTGGTTACGAATAGTTTTGGCAAAGGGATTACTTGTGTCTTTCCCAATCCTATTTCTAGACCAGCTTTTCGAATACGTCTTGCAGACCTGTTCTAGATCGTCTCAAGAAAGTAATTAAGCCGGACATTAGCAGAGATATACGACGTTTTCCCGCCGAAGTTCTCTCATTCGTGTCTTCTTTAACCCGTTTTTATCGTCTTGGATAAACGCTACGAAAACGTTACGTATCTCTTTCGTGCTACCTGGGTTGTTGCGTTTGGCGTAAGAATACGGCTAGGAGCAGGCACCACATATGCACAATGACGGGCAATATACACGCATCATTTCTCCAGAAGCTGACGCCGAGCACGGGTAGCGCGAGGATCTTGTTCGGCTGACAAGACAACTTCGTGGCAGCCGAATTCCGAATACTGCATATACGCTGAGGGTAGCTATATGAACTTGTCGATAGCTCATCTTGTAGATTGTTGTAGCGCAGGCAGGACGAAATGGTCTAAGAAGGTAGCTAAGACAACACATAGCGCTGAAGCATAGAATAAAGCATCGCTGAACCACCTGCGAACAGCTGTTTACGTGCGCGATGTTGCACAGAACTACAGAAACTGCCGTCGCGCACCCCAAGACAAACCTTAACTAACGTTTTTAAATTAGTAAACTTACATATTATTTGCTTTTAATCAAGAGAAGTCAAACATATTATAGTGTAAACGTTTTATTCACTACAATTAAAGAATTATGCAGCGTGTGCCACGAAACCTGGCAGTAAGCAACCCTGAGCGTCGCACCAGTCGCATTGTTGAAATCGCACTCACATGAAATGAGCCCTCTAAAGACCGCATTGCGAATGGTGCGACAGCACCGATTTTCGTCATGGCAGTCGCAGCATGTGAACAGCCTTTATACGGCGAGTCTCGGTTTGCGAAAAGTCTTTATTGCGACCGGCGTAAGTGCCACGAGACTGCCTGTACAAAGCAAGGCGGTGTGTCCCTTTTCTACCGTTGCAGCGAGAGCGCGCACCAATATAAAGTGCCCCGAGTGCTATGCGACGGGTCTCAGTTTCTGATAGGTCTCTATTGCGACCGGTGAAAGCCCCACGAGACTGTCTGTGCAAAGCAAGGCGATGCAACCCTTTTCACCATTGCAGCAAGAAAGCACAGCGACGTGAAGAACCCGAAGTGTTATGTGACGCGTCTCAGTTTCCGAAAAGTATTTATTGCGACCAGCGTAAGCCCCAGGAGACTGCCTGTGCAAGGAAAGGCGATACAACCCTTTTCTACCGTTGCAGCGAGAGCGCGCAGCGATATGAAGCGCCCGGAGTGGTATGCGACGCGTCTCAGTTTCACAAAAGCCTTTATTGCGACCGGCGTAATCCCCAGGGGACGGCCTGCGCAATGCAAGGCGATGCAAACCTTTTATACCGTTGCAACGAGAGCGCGCAGCGATATGAAGCGCCTAGTGTGTTATATGACGCATCTCAGTTTCCGAAATCTTTATTGTGACACGGCGTAAGTCCCAGCAGACTGCCTGTGCAAAGCAAGGCGATGAAACCCTTTTCTACCGTTGCAGCGAGAGCGCGCAGCGATATGAAGCGCCCGGAGTGTTATGTGACGCGTCTCAGTTTCCGAAAAGTCTTTAATGCGACCGGCGTAAGCCCCGTGAGACTGCCTGTGCAAAGCAAGGCGATGCGACCCTTTTCTACCCTAGCAGCGATAGCGCGCAGTGATATATAGCGCCCCGAGTGGTATGCGACGCGTCTCAGTTTCCGAAGTTTTTATTGCGACACGGCGTAAGTCCCAGCAGACTGCCTGTGCAAAGCAAGGCGATGAAACCCTTTTCTACCGTTGCAGCGAGAGCGCGCAGAGATATAAAGCTCTTGGAGTGTTATGCGATGCCGAAAAGTCTTTATTGCGTCCCGGCGTAAGTCCCAGGACACTGCCTGTGCAAAGCAATGCGACGCAACCTTTTCCATCGTTGCAGCAAGAGCGCCCTGCGATATAAAGCGCCCCGAGTGCTATGCGACGCGTCTCAGTTTCCGAAAAGTCTTTACTGCGACCGGCGTAAGCCCCACTAGACTGCCTGCGCAAAAAAAAAGGCGCTACAACCCTTTTCTAAGCTGCAGCGAGAGCGCGCAGCGACATGAAGCACCCAAAGTGTAATGCGACGCGTTTCAGTTTCAGAAAATCCTTTCTTGTAAACGGCGTAAGCGACAGGAGACTGCCTGTGCAAAGCAAGCCGATGCAACCCTTTTCTACGGTAGCAGCGGTAGCGCGCAGCGATATAAAGCGCCCCGAGTGGTATGCGACGCGTCTCAGTTTCAGAAAAGTTTTTATTGCGACCGTCGTAAGCCCCGGGAGACTGTCTGTGCAAAGCAAGGTGATGCAACACTTCTCTACCGTTTCAGCGAGAGCGCGCAGCGATAGGAAGTGCCTGGGGTGTTATATGACGCATCTAAGTTTCCGAAATCTTTATTGCGACACGGCGTAGGTCCCAGCAGACTGGTTGTGCAAAAATAGGCGCTAAAATCCTTTTCTTAACAGCAGCGAGAGCGCGCAGCGACATGAAGCACCCGGAGTGTTATGCGACGTGTCTCAGTTTCCAAAAAGTCTTTATTGTGAACAGCGTAAGCCCCAGCAGACTGCCTGTGCAAAGCAAAGCGATGCAACCCTTTTCTACCGTTGCAGCGAGAGCGCGCAGCGATATGAAGCGCCCGGTGTGTTATGTGATGCATCTCTATTTCCGAAAAGTCTATTGCGACCCGGGGTAAGCCCCACGACACTGTCTGTGCAAAGCAAGGCGATGCAACCCTTTTCCACCATTGCTGTGAGAGAGCGCAGCGACATGAAGAACCCGAAATGTTATGCGACGCGTCTCAGTTTCAGAAAATCCTTTCTTGTGACCGGCGTAAGCCCCGGGAGACTGCCTGTGCAAAGCAAGGCGATGCAACCATTTTCTACCATTGCAGCGAGAGCGCGCAGCGATATGAAGCGCCTGGTGTGTTATGTGACGCGTCCCAGTTTCCGAAGTCTTTATTGCGACATGGCGTAAGTCCCAGCAAACTGCCTGTGCAAAGCAAAGCGATGCAACCCTTTTGTACCGTTGCAGCGAGAGCGCGCGGCGATACGAAGAACCCGAAATGTTATGCGACGCGTCTCAGTTTCAGAAAATCCTTTCTTGTGACCGGCGTAAGCCCCGGGAGACTGCCTGTGCAAAGCTAGCCTATGCAACCCTTTTCTACCGTAGCAGCGGCAGCGCGCAGCGATATAAAGCGCCACGAGTGGTATGCGACGCGTCTCACTTTCACAAAACCCTTTATTGCATCCGGCGTATTCCGCAGGGGACGGCCTGCGCAAAGCAAGGCGATGCAACCCTTTCCTACCGTTGCAGCGAGAGCGCGCAGCGATATGAAGTGCCTGGTGTGTTATGTGACGCGTCTCATTTTCCGAATTCTTTATTGCGACAGGCGTAAGTCCCAGCAGACTGCCTGTGCAAAGCAAGGCGATGCAACCCTTTTCTACCGTCGCAGCTAGAGCACACAGCGATGTGAAGCGCCAGGAGTGTTATGCGACGCCTCTCAGTTTCAGAAAAGTATTTATTGCGACCGGCTGAAGCAAGGCGATGCAGCCCTTTTCTACCGTTGCAGCAAGAGCGCGCAGCTACATGAAGCCCCCCGAGTATTCTGCGACACATCTCAATTTCAGAAAAGGATTTGTTGCGACCGGTGTAAGTGCCAGGAAACTGCCTGTACAAAGCATGGCGACGCAACCCTGTTTTACCGTTGCAGCGGGGGCGCGCAGCAAGATGAAGCGCCCGGAGTTTTATGCGACAGGTGTCAGTTTCAGAAAAGCCTTTATTGCGACCGGCGTAAGCGCCCGGATACTGCCTGTGCAAAGCAAGGCGATGCATGCAACCGTTTTCGAAGCCGCAGCGGGAGCGCGCAGCGATATGAAGCGCCCGGTGTGTATGAAGCGCCTTGCCGCCAGCGCTCATTTACTTTGACTTGCGCAGCTCTGCCTTTAACTATATCATGCGGCACCTCTCTCTAGCAACATTTAAAAAATAGGGCTGAAAAATTAGTCAGACTTTATCTTTTTACGTTTCCAAGAAGTTCCCTCGGGGAATTAAAAATTGCAAGAACTGCAGCGGGAAGGCAGCTCACCGGCGTATGAAGAAGTGTTGCATCGGCGGTACGGCGCTAACACGCGCTTTTATTAACCCGTGCGTTTGGTAACATCTTTGACTAGTGTACGCGTTTCCATCAATAAATTCGCAATTACTCTTCTTGAGGCGACTTTGAATGCACTTATTCGGCGATGTCACATGTATTCATCGGCAGAAAAATCACAACGGCATATGCAGACATCGCACAATTGCGGGTTTGTTTGATATAAGTCTGCGCTGACGACGGGCGCATATTATTGAACTACAGAACCAGCATTACGGCAAAGGTAGAATTTAAAAGAACGATCGCGACATCGCATAATTCAACAAAATTTTTCGGCTTGTTCACATGGGCTCCACTTCGTGTAAATGGGGTTCATGGTGTCACCATGTTGTCCGAAACACCGGTAACATCGTGTTCGTACACGCTCCCACAGAGGTCAGCGTCTTCCCCACAGGTGTCACAGCCGAAGAAGTAGTCTGGCACCCGAACAAACGAGGAATTGCAGCCGCGAACTGCAGCCAACCTTGCTGCAAAGGCTTGTCGTCTGCAACTGCTCCCGCGCGTACTGTTGGAAGCGCCCGCTAGGTGGCTATCAGTGGCGCCTCTACAGGCGGTGCACGAGGCGTATGGCTGCTTTTGGCCGGTCGCGTACGCTGGTACAGTGCTCTACAATATGGGTAGTGGGTTCAGAGAGCCGCCGCCGACGAGGCGGCTTGTGTCGACGATACCAGATTACCAGATGGCGCCACCAGAGCATGGGCTGCATGAAATGCGGCGCGCCGCGCGGTGGCTGCGCGCTGTGCATGGAATCGCTGGAGAAATGAGGCTCTGTCTTTTAAAACAGGTCCTACAAATGGGTGAAGCTGTACACGGATATTGTCGGCGAAACAAGACAATTAGATGTAGTAGTAGCCCCCAGCCGATAGCGCGGTGGTGCGGACGAGCGGCCCAGTTAATGCTTCGCAACGCTGATCGTGCTCTTTTGCAGGTATGGCTCCAATATTTCAACGTTAGTGCATAGTAGTATTATCGCCGCCCATAGGAAATGCTGAGTAACGGTAGAGGAGTAAACATTCTATCGATCATCGGGTTTATCCAGCGGCCAACTCGAACCTGTCGGCAAACGTCGCCGAGCATACTCCAGCTTGAGCCGTCGGAAGTGTTTTAGTAGACGGACGGGGCAACAAGAAATTGGAATAAAAAGAACACTTCACTTAGAGACCGTTGTGTGTACCGCGAACTATATGCGAATGCGATAATTTTAAGTGTGGTATGCATGCCCCGGACATGCTCCGGAAAGGCCGCCATTGGAATATGAACCTGGCAACGTTTACTGCTAGAACGTTATCTAGTGAGGCGAGTCTAGCAGTGCCATTGGAGGAATTAGAGCGCAGTAAATGGGATTATAATAGGGCTCAGTGAAGTTAGGAGGCCAAAAGAAGCATATACAGTGCTAAAAAGCGGGCACGTCCTGTGCTACCGGGGCTTAGTGGAGAGACGAGAACTAGGAGTCGGATTCCTGATTAATAAGAATATAGCTGGTAACATACAGGAATTCTAAAGCATTAACTAGAGGGTGGCAGGTTTTGTTGTGAAACTTAGTAAGAGGCACAAATTGAAGGTCGTACAGGTCTACGCCCCTACATCCAGTCATGACGACCATGAAAACTCATGAAAGCTTCTATGAAGTCAAATCGGCGATGGGTAAAGTCACAACAAAATACACTATACTGATGGGCGACTTCAATGCCAGTGTAGGCAAGAAACAGGCTGGAGAAAAGTCAGTGGGGGAATGTGGCATAGGTTCTAGGAATAGCGGGGCAGAGTTGTTAGCAGAGTTTGCAGAACGGAATAATTTGCGGATAATGAATACTTTCTTCCGCAAACGCGATAACCGAAAGTGGACGTGGAGGAGACCGAACGGCGAGACTAGAAATGAAATAGACTTCTTACTCTGCGCTAACCCTCGCATCATACAAGATATGGACGTGCTCAGCAAGGTGCGCTGCGGTGACCATAGGACGGTGTGAACTCGAATTAGCCTAGACCTGAGGAGGGAACGGAAGAAACTGGTACATAAGAAGCCGATCAATGAGTAAGCGATAAGAGGGAAAATAGAGGAATTCTAGATCAAGCTACAGACCAGATATTCAGCGTTAAGTCAGGAAGAGGACCTTAGTGTTGAAGCAATGAACGACAATCTTGTGGGCATCATTAAGGAGTGAGCAATAGAAGTCGGTGGTAACTCCGTTAGACAGGATATCAGTAAGCTATCGCCGGAGACGAAAGATCTGATCAAGAAACGCCAATGTATGAAAGCCTCTAATCCAACAGGTCGAATAGAACTGGCAGAGCTTTCGAAGTTAATCAACAAGCGTAAGACAGCTGACATAAGAAAGTATAATATGGATAGAATTGAACATGCTCTGAGGCACGGAAAAAGCGTAAAACCAGTGGAGCAGAAACTAGGAATTGGCAAGAATCTGATGTATGTGTTAAGAGACAAAGCTTGCAATATCATTACTAATATGGAATGAGATAGTTCAAGTGGCAGAGTAGTTCTATAGAGATTTATACAGTAGCACTGGCACCCACGACGATAATGGAAGAGAAAATAATCTAGAGGAATTCGAAATCCCACAAGTAACGCCGGAAGAAGTAAAGAAAGACTTGGGAGCTATGCAAAGGGGGAAGGCAGCTGAGGAGGATCAGGTAACAGCAGATTTGCTGAAGGATGGTGGGCAGATTGTTCTACAGAAACAGGCCACTCTGTATACGCAGTGCCTCAAGACCTCGAGCGTATCGGAATCTTGAAAGAAAGCTAACATAATCCTAATCCATAAGAAAGGGGACGCCAAAGACTCGAAAAATATTAGACCGATGAGCTTACTGTCAGTTGCCTACAAACTATTTACTAAGGTAATCGCAAATAGAATCAGGAACACCTTAGACTTCGGTCAAGCAATGGACCAGGCAGGATTCCGTAACGGCTACTCAACAATAGACCATATTCACACTATCAATCAGGTGATAGAGAAATGTGCGGAATATAACCAACCCTTATATATAGTTTTCATCGATTACGAGAAAGCGTTTGATTCTGTCGAAACCTCAGCAGTCATGGAGGCATTACGGAACCTGGGTGTAGACGAGCCGTATGTAAAAATACTGAAAAATATCTATAGCAGCTCCACAGCCACCGTGGTCCTCCATAAAGAAAGCAACAAAATCCCAATAAAGAAAGGCGTCAGGCAGGGAGATACGATCTCTCCAATGCTATTCACAGCGTGTTTACAGGAGGTATTCAGAGACCTGGATTGGGAAGAATCGGGGATAAAAGTTAATGGAGAATACCTTAGTAACTTGCGATTCGCTGATGATACTGCCTCGCTTAGTAACTCAGGGGACCAATTGCAATGCATGCTCACTGACCTGGAGAGGCAAAGCAGAAGAGTGGGTCTAAAAATTAATTTGCAGAAAACTAATGTTTAACAGTCTCTGAAGAGAACAGCAATTTACTATAGGTAGCGAGGCATTGGAAGTGGTAAGGGAATACATCTACTTAGGGCAGGTAGTGACGGCGAATCCGGATCATGAGACAGAAATAATCAGAAGAATAAGAATGGGCTGGGGTGCGTTTAGCATGCATTCTCAGACCATCAACAGCAGGTTGCCATTATCCCTCGAGAGAAAAGTGTATAATAGCTGTGTCTTACCGGTACGCACCTACGGGGCAGAAACCTGGAGGCTTACGAAAAGGGTTCTACTTAAATTGAGGACGACGCAACGAGCTATGGAAAGAATAA
The DNA here is from genome assembly GCF_038994185.2 of Dermacentor albipictus. Taxonomy (NCBI): domain Eukaryota; kingdom Metazoa; phylum Arthropoda; class Arachnida; order Ixodida; family Ixodidae; genus Dermacentor; species Dermacentor albipictus. The sequence continues at coordinate 43,235 of NW_027225643.1, read as the reverse complement.
TGATGGGTGTAACGTTAAGCGATCAGAAAAGAGCAGATTTGGTGAGTGAACAAACGCGACTTAATGACATCTTAGTTGAAATTAAGAAAAAGAAATGGGCATGGGCAGGACATGTAATGAGGAGGGAAGATAACCGATGGTCATTAAGGGTTACGGACTGGATTCCAAGGGAAGGGAAGCGTAGCAGGGGGCGGCAGAAAGTTAAGTGGGCCGTTGAGATTAAGAAGCTTGCAGAGACGACATGGCCACAATTAGTACATTACCGGGGTTGTTGGAGAAATATGGGAGAGGCCTTTGCCCTGCAGTGGGCGTAACCAGGCTGATGATCATGATGATGCATGCCCCTATTTTAATTGTTGTTCTCATGCATGCATTTTTTTTTCTTCAATACGAAGGGTCAATTGCCGCCGATGTATAAACGCTGATGAATGCAAGACAAGACAAAATAACTTTTATAAAATAAAGCACTCCTATATTGCAGCGCTCCAACTATGCACAGTGCGATATATATTGTTGAATTTCTCAAAGGAATGCCGTGTTTTCTTGTTTGCACAGTACATTTAGCCACGCGACTATGAGCACTCGCCCATCTGAGCATGAAGCTTCTTTTTTCTGCGAGCTTCTCGCGACTCATTCATTGCTTTAACATAAAGATGCAGTCTTGTCAAAACATAAAAGTTGACAATGCTGGCTGTGAGCGCTTCTGGGTGCTGGCTGCACCCTACACCACATGAGATCTGAGATTTGCCCAGCACCATAACATCTATTGTGCTGTTACTGCACAGCTTTTCCTGACTAAACGAAGTTGTGAAAAGGTTTTCCATCCTTCTCACCGTCAAAGAAAGCCCACGGGACGGGTAGAGCAACCCTCCTTTGTCACAAATTGCAGTAAACTCATTGTCCTGGCTTTCCTCATTTGGCGCCTGTAGAAGCAAGTTTTTGCGTTCGACACAGTCACTGCGTGCAATGAACTTGCGCGCTCCATAACCTGCCATGTAGTGTATTAGCCGGTCATCGCTGTTTTCAATAACATAACCGCTGTGATCTGGAGATACATGGCGTAGTTTGCCTTCAGCCAATGAGAGATTGACCGACTCTATGAGTTTGTCATGTCTTCCTCTGCAGTGTTGGCATCATATGCATCCAGCAAGGAACTAAGTGGCTCATTGCTGTCGGCGTTGCCTTATCTCACTACGCTCGCTAGATTGTAAAACGAAAGACAATTCACTACAATCAAAAATTTGGTTGGTGTAGGGTGATCGTTAGATTCACAGGACTGCCTAACAATACCGAAAAAGTTCTCCAATGGATTCTGGCTCAAGCGCGATGTCATTATATACTTAAAGCCCTGTGTACTCAGGAAGTCCCATAGTTCGACGGTGGCAGAAAGTGCGACCTTAAAGCCAACTGCTGTTGACAAACTTATGAATCCTGCACCATTTGCATACATTTCCAAGCGTGATAACAGCTGCAGGAAGTCGTTGATTTGCTGTACACTATTAGAGCCTCGACACAATGCTTGCATTGTTAACCGAGACGTCATGATCCTTATGAGACTGCTGACTGTTCTGAAAAAGTGAAAAGCGACCTTTAGTGCAGACATGGGACACCACATGGTGCAATAACCAAATTACGTTGCTGTCGCAACGATACATTACATATGCATAGAAGCAAGACTGCAGTTATGCAGAAAAGTGAGAAATGAACATTGAGGTTAACATGTCCAGCAGTCATCAACAAATGCTATTGCTGTCACTGCTATAATGTCACGTGGTGGTGACAATGCCGCAGGCAACAAATGAACTAGCAGGTAGGTGTGGCACTCGTATGAACTCTTTGCCGGGCTGGCTTGCGCCCGCAAATCTACTCGGCGTTGGCGATAGCTGCAAATGTACTCGCTGGTCGTCGAACAGAGAATACCCGTTTACCCATCAAACAGAGAATACATATATAAATGATCCGCGCGCTACAATCACACTGATAAGGCCACATGCCAACGGCAGCTAAAGGGAGCTTTGAATGGTTCGCGATAATATCTTAGTGCCCTTCAATCCAATTACGAGTAGGTAGTGATGTTTCTAAAGAAATGCTTGCTTACCTGAAGAATGATATTGTTGCATCAATGTTGCCCCAAAACGATTCTAACTTCTCCTTGTAGAAGTGTAGGCCATTGATAACACGATTTCCAAATAGCTGGAATGCAAGTGTCACCCTCACCTTCTCAAACCCATTAGGTTCCAAGTGTCTAGGTGTCAAGCCAGGCATTGCCTTTAGAGTGAGCTGGCTCGAGTCGAGCTTGAAGGCCTGTTTTACAGGCTGGATGGAAACCTGGAACAGTTAACATATCACATGTCGAGCTGTCAAAAAATGCAGCAGCTAGACCGCAGCTTTCATAAGGCTTGCCAGCACAAGTGCTATTATACAAGGATCGGCACTCACCATACCACTTGGAGTCTTCAGAGGCCCTTTGAGTAGAGAGTTCCTCAGGCATTTTAGTAGATGCGGAAAATCCGATAGGAAAAACAGCTGTCGAGAAGGGTCCACAGGGTGCTCACGGCTGCACGCAATCTTTCGATTCTTTACGCCAATTCCCAATAGGTTCCACATATGAGGATTCCATGACGCACCGTCACATGTAATGAAATCAACCAGAAGTCCACTGGCCTCGGCGACAATTGTGGTTTCTATTAGAATTTTTGCCAGCATTTCAGCCTTGACATTGCCATTAGTAGCAAAAGTGCCAATAACTTGCGACCATCGATCAGTAAACGGCACAAACATTACGACCATTCCATGGTCAGATGGAACATTCTGTACGTCAGATGTAAACGGGCCCAAGTCAACGAATCCTTCAATACCAACAGATGATGCCACATTTAGGTTTTCACACAATTTGATTTCATCAGCCAAAAGGCCGCCACGAAGTTTGAAGCTATCCATGCGTCGAGTTTTTTTTTCTTCAGTTGGCAAAGTACTCTGTGACTGAAACCAAAAGTGCTTTTGTAAGCCCGTAAATAGCGCTTTAGTGTACTATTGCTTGGCAGGCAAATAATGCTGTGATTTCGGAGATGTTCAAACAACTTGGCACTTTTCATCTTCATTAATATGCATTCGAGAATCCAAGCTTTTCTGTACACATTTCCCTTGCTGTTTTTTTTTCTCTGCCGAGAAACATTGTCTCACGCGATCTTGCTGTTTAGGATCCAGGGCTGAGATCTCTGCCTCTAGCACTTCCGTAGGCTTAGAAGCATTTTCTCTTGCATATTGCAGAGCTCATATTTCAGGTCACTCATTCGTGATCATAGCTTCCGGTTCTTTTGTCGCACTGAACGCAGCTTCTGCGTTGTACTTTGCACAGTCTTTCTAATTGACCGCTTTATCCTTGAACACCATGTCATTAAGGCCTTTCTGAGGTAGCGGCAGGATACGCATGCTTGTTTTGCGAAGTAAAATAAAGCAGAGGAAAGATATAAGACCACAACGTCGGCCTCGTTATCTAATCGTACATGCATTACATTGTGAAGTTCGAAGCAAAATTGAAATAATTAATTTGAAAGAAATCTGCGTACCTTCAGATGGCTCCTTTCCGGCGCATCGTTCACTGAGTATGTGCCGTCGTGTAGGGTCAACTGCGCTTGAAGTCCTTTGGTAAGGCTGTTTTTCGGCATGCTGCTAACGGACAGTGCTCCTTTACATAGGCGGTATAGGTCAACACTTCGAAACAGTCTGTTTCCTTCCTCACGGCTGGCAATGCGTCCCGTTTCTACTAAGTGGCCGCAAAGGAGCGCACTATATGCGGCGCCGGGCCCATCATCGCGTGAAAGCATCACTACCCTCTCTGACTCGACGCATCGATTTTCGCCCATTCTTAGCTTGCAGTACATAGTCCCACTGTAATCAGGTATGTGATGGCATCACCAGTTTTCTGAAGCAACATCCAGACTAGAAAAAACGTCCGGCACAGATGCTTCGTCAACTTCAAAAGAGTCTTGGTCGTTCGCCAACACGCTACTCTCAGTGTCAATGTCCTGGCACCTCGATTCCTTGTTAATGTCGGAATCATTATTTTGTGGTCTTTTCGCTTCATAAAGATATGTACTTGTGCTTTTCCTCTTTCTAGGTGGTCTCTGTAGCGGTGTTTTCTTTGACAGATAGCTCGGCGCGTTCGGCAGCGAAGTTGGCACCGCATCGGGTAAAAGTTCCGGCTTTCCACGATGGATGCGGACTTCTTTGCCGTCAATGATGTGTATAAAGTCCCTCACAATGCATGACGGCTCGAAATGTAGCTCACACACAGAGTAGGTTTCGTCCAAAACCCTATCTTTTAGATCAAGGTTGCGTTCCCACTGCTTGCGTCGGTTCTCATCCTTCGGCACAGCGAAGAGCGACGGCTGATCGCCTTTCATCCACTGGTATCCCGTTTTGCAACCGGGAGCAAAACAATGCCGTTGACGCCAACGATTCGCTATGACCGCAGTCTTAACGCCGCGAACTCAAAAAGAGGAAAAAGCAACAAAGAGCTGCAGGCAGCTTGGCGGGACTGCTAGCCGCGAGCGCGGGTGCGCCGAGCCTAGAGCCCACGATACAACAGCGCCACCGCTTACACTTCGGACCTGTCGACACTCGCCGCCTCACCGCATCACAAGGAGCGTGCCGGCTCCTGAACCCACTACCCATATTCTAGAGCACTGTAACGCTAGTACACGCCGTGCTTGCCCCACCGGCTATGCGGCATGCCTCCGTGCCTTGGCTACGGCGTAGCTGGTGCGTTCTAATTGCCAGGAGACCAAAGAGCCTCTACTGACGCCCATACAAACAAGCCACAAGTGAGTGAACAGAACGTGCGACTTTATTAGCAGAAGACAAGCAGTGTACAGTACATTCTCGTGCAATAGCAAAAATAAAATTTGAATGTCGAGATACGCCAGAATCATTGACGCGAGCTCATATACGGCTCACCGTCGTCGTCGCACATGGCCGTCTGGTGACGAGCGACAACCAGCGGCGCAAGCAGATTGGACAGAGTGTCCCACCTGTATGCAGTAGCAGTCACCGTTAAAGATGAGCAACTTGCATTGCGATGCTATCGGGTGACGCGGGCATCTCCTGCAGCAGCCAACACAGCGACATGGACTACCCGGCATTTTGGCGATGACTTCTTTCCAACCTGCACGTTTCTTTTCTTTCGGGGGCCGCTAATGTGTGGCTCACACTTGGTGTCCCATATCGTCTCAATATGGATAAGTCGTTCTCGTGGGCATCACCTTCATCAGCCACTTTTCCGGGCCTTTCCACCCAACTTCATACACGTCAGACCATGTAAGCACGTATGCTGGCCTCCGTTCGTGCTTAATCGCAGCCGAGAAAGGCCACATGCGCAATTTTCCCGTGGCTGCAGCAGGAAACGGTGAACGGGGAGCACGAATCACGGTGTGTGTAAATTGGGAGTAAATGTCGCTGTGCAGACTGCAGGAGCAAACGCTTACGTCCAGAGACTGCTTCCCAGTGCAACTGACCAGCCCTCCATATTCGAAAAACATAACACGGCGACCATAACCAAATGAGATAACAGCAAAATTAAACAGCAATCAATCACTGCATGAGGTTCAGACACTACATTATACATTGGCTACGAACCATATGGCAACAGTGAGCATTCACATACACGGGTCTCTTAGGATTCATTCAGTCGCCTACTTAAAGGCATAATGCTTGCCTTAGTCGCATGTGGTTGTCTGGCAACGAGCGACAACCAGCGGTACAGACAGATTGGACAGAGCGTCGCACCTGTTTGAGCCGATAGTGGTGGTTGAAGATGAGCAACTTCCATTGCGAAGCAATCAGGTGACGCAGGCACCTGCTGCCGCAACCTACACAGCTACATGGACTACCCGGCATTTTAGCGTTAACTCCTTTCGAACCTGCACGTTTATTTTCTTTCAAGGGACACTATGGAGTGGTTCACACTTGGTGTCCCACTTTGCCTCAATATGGACAAGTCGCTTTTGTGGGCATCACCTTCGGCAGCCATTTTTGTGGGCCTTTCCACCCATACGGCTATCAACTTCATACACTCCGAACCATGTAAGCACATATGCTGGTCTCCGTTTTGAGGAAATCATGGTCGAGGTTGGTCACAAGCACAATTTGACCATGGCTGCAGCAGGAAAGAACGAACGTTGATCACCAGTTACGGTGTGTGTATACTGAGAGTCTATGTCGCTGTGCAAACTGCAGGAGCAAATGCTTACGTCGAGAGACTCCTTACCAATGCAACTGACCAACTGAGCAGCTTGCAAAAAGAAGCAGGCTATCGAGGAAGAAGAGCAATCATCAACGAGACTAGGAATATGGAAAATGAGAAAGCTTGCATTCAAGAGAGAAACCACTCTGCTCTGCAAGCATTGAAGGCTAAAAACATCAAGAAAATAAAATGGTGCATGGCACACGGTGCATAGATTAACGCAAGACACATGCCGATGCTGCATCAGCTATTTCAGGAGAGGAATTGTGCATGACAACTTACACTAGAAGATACTGCTACAGATATGGTACGCTACCAGAGTGTGACTGGTAATAAGTATAAGCGAAGAATCGCCCTTTGGTCTATTAGTCTTTTCTGAATCTGTAAGATCTGGCAAAATGCATGTGCATCAGAGTTTGTCTCCATTTGATTTAATGGTACATTTCACCTCGAGATAGCCGACACACTTCCAGAACCACAGGATAATACACGGGGTTCAGTGCAGCTGAGCATTGCGAATTCACCTATTTTTATGAAGCAGCTTGCTCTCGCTGCTCACAAGGCTAGAACAACGGCAAAGTAATTGAGTCCTCCACTTGTGGAGCATTTTTTCGCATCTGCTGTGCAGTGTCAAGGCTTGTGCAAACAGTTGCAGGAGCCACAGCCTCTTGCCTAGCACGCATGATGCATCATTGTGTATCCATCATTTTTTCTCCATGTTTTTTTTTCTTTTCCGTCCTTTGCCACCATACCCATCTCGTTTTTATTTCGTTTTTAGTTCATGTAAGAACCTACCATTTCTATTTCCTGTGCTCTCTCCTTTTCTGTGGCAGTCATTGCAATTAAGCGTACATCCCTATGACTTGCTAGAGCTGTCATAGACAATTTAATCACAGTACATTGAATCTCGGGCATATAAAAAAGGAATTATCTTTTAGTTTTTCTTTCTCTGTAGGAAGGCCTCTAGCCTTGTGTGATGAAATTTCACTTTGGTACCAAGCAACTGATAATACTTGACAAGTTGTTCCCAAAGACTTCATTTTTTGTATATCGAAAGTTCACACAGTTGCCAAGTTCCAAAGTGCACAAATGCCTCAAAGAACTTCACAGCTTTATCGGTCTTGTTTCATACTTTTGCCACTTAACTCGGAATTTTATGTCCATTGTTGATATTCTTGAACTGGAGAATTTTTCGCAATACCGAAGTTATGACTTACTACTCAGCATGGAACCATGCTTTAAAACCATTGTGATGTCTGTCCACTTCCGTCATCACGCCACTGTGTTGGTCTGGACTCTCTATCAGAAGTACAGTGTTCACCTAGTACAAATTTAGATATGACGAGGACATAACCGCACACGCAAGCCACGCGACGTTGAAAACTCAGTCACTTGCTCAAAAGAACTGTTTCTGCCTCCAGCTTTTTACGACACTTCTTAGTCTGTTTAAAGGCCGCACCAAATGTCGTAGTTGTTAACATGTCGGAAAATGTTTGCTGTCAGATGCACTGAATTGTTGATGTCAGACAGCGGAAGTTAAAGACAGCATACTGGCTTATAACTGTGCTACAATGGTGTTGTCCTTACCTCTTGAGTTGCCAGGATGGCGAAGTTTCCGGGAAACCATAGCAGTAGTCAGAAGAATAGTAGAGTCAGAATGGCATTTATGAAAGCTTCATCCAAATGCTGCAAGACATTTTCCGGCAGAGAGGCCTGGCACTGTTGGTCAATTTTTGAAGCTCTGGGCTACTTTGATGTCATATTTTCGTTGCATTTTTCTTCATTGCTGTTTCTTGACTATTTGGATAGTGGCACAGCCTTTCTTAGAAGCCATTGCTTCAATAGGTGTTTCGTAGGAAGCGGAATGTTAGTTGTTTCTATATCTGCTTCACACTCAGAAAAATACTTTTGTGATGTTTTGCCAGCTGGCCTACACGACACGTTGTGATTCAGACACTTATAATATTCGAGTGCTGATTGCCGTGTTATAGTTTGTTAACGAAGCTTTCCCCTCAAGTCTAAATATTTTAAGGCAGTTCGCCTTGTGCGTATCATAGCCACGCACGCTTATATCGCCTTCCGTTTCTCTACCACGGGTGTGCTTTAAAACCACGGCGCTGCAATTTTGCTTCCCTTTCCTTCATTTCTCCGCCCTTAAACTGGCTCTCTTAACTACTACACGCAGAGACAAAGCAACAACGCGCGCATTAGATCCCATAGATTTCCACGTAAGTATGAGGCTCGGAGCAGGAGCTATGGCGCTTGAAAGTAACCTGGGGCCTGACGAACCAACCGACTGAGCTATCTCTCCGGGCAACATCCAAGGGTCATGAGTTCAAATCACCTGTCATGCTCCGTTTTTTCCCTTTTTTCTTTTTTTTCTTTCTTTTTAATGTCATTTGCTTTATTATATGACTGTACGGGAACCCTCCTAAAAAAAACTATATACATCCTCAATTCCGTATGGCGACACATGTGCAAGTCATATATACCAGTTTCTCTAGCCGAGTGCCATCCGTGCGGTATAACCGAGCTCAGATTGGTCAACCTTGACTGATCAAATAGGGCACCACTGTAGGTTCAATGAGGCGTACAACTCCTGCGGGACCCGCCGTGGTTGCTCAGTGGCTATGGTGTTAGACTGCTGAGCACGAGGGCGCGGGATCGGACCCCGGCCACGGCAGCCGCATTTCGATGGGGGCGAAATGCGAAAACACCAGTGTACTTAGAATTAGGTGCACGTTAAAGAACCCCAGGTGGTCGAAATTTCCGGAGTCCCCCACTACGGCGTGCCTCATAATCAGAAAGTGGTTTTGTCACGTAAAACCCCATAATTTATTTTTTAATTTCACTACTGCGGGGACGGTAGAGTATCAGTCTTCCGTGTAAGAGGAGCGTGGTTCAAATAATAATAATAATAATAATAATAATACTTTTATTGCAAATAATCAAATCAGTACATTCATACAGGCCTGCCAAAGCCTTTGAAGGCTTGAGTGGCAGTGCCTGGCAGGCAGCAAAACCATACACGGTACATTGATATACTAGTTGTAAGCAGCGAAATCAAGTATACAACACAAAAAAAGGTTATGAGAATGTATACAGTGTCTATGAAAAGAAATTTCATTGAGCATAATGAAACACAGAAGTACAGCAATGCGTGTGAAAAAATTACCGTGAGAGGATGCATAACCATATACCAGACTGACCATCATGGTGCAAAGGAATGGCACAACCACATGTACAAAACACAAACAGTAACGGTAAAAAAAGGAACAAGTACGCCTTTACGAACAGACACGCCTTAGCAGTCTCTTTAACTTATATTTCGTTTTTGCACAAAATGTACTGTGCGGTAATTTATTGAAGTAGGTGGGCACATAATGGGCCCGAGCTCTAGTGCCGTACCTTGTGGAACAACGTGGCCTCCAAAAGGAGTCCCTGGGCCTTAAGCATCGGGAAGCTGTGTATGGAACTAGGAATTGACTGCACCAGAAGTGTTTCAAAATAACCGTTTGCATTAAAAGATCATTGAAATTCGGCATCGAAAGTACTTTGAAGCGGTCTGTGTCAGCATTCAGGTTCATATCATAAGATATGTTTTTTAAGAGGGAGTGCAGTATCGCATTTATTCTGTTGTGCCAGCGGACAGCACAGTGCCCGTAAATTGTTATTCCATACCGGAGTAGACTGTAGCCTAAAGCATGTGTTATAGTTTTCCTTACTGATAAGGGCATGTAGTATCTTATATTGTACAGTAGACAGGATACGGCTCGAAGCTTTTTACAAACGTAAGCAAGGTGACTGTTCCAAGACAGGTCGCTATCAAGATATAAACCAAGATATTTTACAACAGGTGAGTACTTTAAAGGTCTACAAGAACAAGCTGAACAATCTGAAGAATGCAAAACAAGAGGATAGTCAAGGGCTACCCTCCTTAAAGGATTATGGAAGCAGATTAATTGCGTCTTAGATACATTTATTGTAATTAGGTTATTTTGAAACCAATCCACAGCTTTTGTGGCAGCAGACTGTAAAGAAGCAATTGCATCATAGTAGCTGTGGGCGGTAGTTACGATCATCGTATCATCGGCGTATTGATAAAGCGAAACGGGTATCACGCTAGAGAGGTCATTTACAAAAATATTAAATAATAATGGGCTGAGTATAGATCCCTGCGGAACTCCAGCATTAATAATGGAGAATGCACTATGAACTTCCCCAACTGAGACAACCTGACGCCTACCCCGAAGGAAATTTGCTAACAACGACCAGAAAGCACCCCGAAATCCTAACAAGAAAAGCTTATTTAACAGCAGATCATGATTAACACTGTCAAAAGCCTTGCTACAATCAAGAAGGAGCGCACAAGCAACTTTGTTATTATCGAAAGCTATATTCAACTGATCGGATAAATCTTCCAGAAGGGTCTGAGTGCTTTTGCCGGGTCGGAAACCATACTGACTAGGCGACAAAATGCTGTGGGCGTCCAGAAAGCTTGTCATTGTTAACAATAGGTGTTTTTCAAGTATTTGAGCGATAGAAGGCAGAATTGAAATGGGGCGATAGTTTTCTATTTTATTACGTGCACCGCTTTTATGAAGAGGTATAACCTTCGCTGTTTTCAGTTTTACAGGAATTTCACCACTTGAAATTATGCGATTAAGTAGTGTTAGCAAAACTTCTTGGATGTATTCATAGGTTCTGCGCAACTCATTAATAGAAATGCCGTCAATTCCAGGAGATTTATTACATCTTAAATTGAATATAATCGATCTTAGCTCTTCCTGAGAAATTGAAGGCAGATATGCCGATTCACTAATGCTGTGACGCAAAGTACAAGAATCTACCTGCAGGTTTGCGTTTCTCATTACACGAGAGAAGTGATTATTAAACTCATCAGAAATATTCTGACTGCCGCTGGATAAATTAGAATGAAAATAGTTCATTAAATCAGCCCGCGTATTAGTGCCTCTAAAGCTGTTAATTAACGACCATGTTTTCTTACTGCTGTGACTAGCGGCTTTAAATTTGTCTCGAAAATGTATTCGCTTTGCGCAACGGATCATGGCAGTAACTTTGTTTCTGAGCAGCTTAAATTGGGCCCGTAAGTCTGCACAATTCGGGGCACGCTTGCATTGGGCCCACAGTAAGTCTTTTTCTTTTATTGCTGCGAGTATGACAGAAGACATCCACTTGTTATCCACGTTACGTTGTTTGATATGTATTGTACGGGTAGCACTATCTTTTAAGTTTTTGAACACTTCCACGAGTTTATCATATATGGCAGCAGGAGACTCTATTGCTAAAAAAGATTGCCAGTCATATTGAGCCACCAGATTATCAAATATTTTCGGATCAAGCACTGAAATTAGTTTTTTAGAATCTGTGGGCGCTGTCGCAGTATCTGGATAACTCATTGAGGCGCAAACGAAATAGTGGTCAGCAAGCTTAATTTCTACAATAGCGGATTTTATGGCTAGATTTTGAGCACGAACGATAACGTGATCAATGCAGGACACAGTGAGCTTACCAGCCAGAAATTCCTCTCGAGTCGCTTCATAAATGACGCATTCCAAGCCCCATTTGGAAAGGCTATCGAGGTAATCTGCGACCAAGCCCACAGTAGGACGCAAAAGGTCAATATTGATATCACCTGTGATACACACGTGTTCCTCGAGCGATAAGGTTGACAATGTGGAATCGAGTTCGGATAAGAAAAGCCGCGCATTAAAACTAGGAGGTCGGTACACCGATAACAGAATCACCGGAAAAAACAGGTGTGCTCAAGCGCAGCGATATCACTTCAGCTTGGGAAAAGGAAAACGTTAACTGTGAAGCTGCCCATCTGTTACTTATAAAAACTGCAATTCCTCCTCCTTTTCTGCTTGGACGCGTGTACGAGAAGCCTTGGAAACCCGGCAATGAATACTGTGGAATGCTCTCGGCAGGAATATTAATTTCAGTAAGTACAAAAGCATCGAACGTTAGGCGAGATGATGAAATGATGGCATAAAACTGATTCCAGTGTTTCCGAATGCTGCGAATGTTCACATGCGCAACTTTGAAACTGCTGGTGGAAGCATCAGAAAAAAAAACTATTTACATCCGCAAAATCTGTGCATTTCATACTCTCTGTGCCAGCCATGTCTAGGCAATCCTATCCAAATCCGAGAATTTCTCAACTCGAATGAAAGGTGCTCCCTCAGATTTTCTTGCTAGAACCTTTCCGTTCCTCGTCCACACGAACTTATATCCATTTTCCTTTCCTTTGGAGCGGGCCAACCGGAAAAGCTCCCGGTTCAACCGTGTCAAGTTTTCGTTGAAGAACAGACGAGGAAACTTCTCCGGCTGAGCAAGATCCGAGAGACACTTCCGAGCACGAAACCATTTTTCTTTCACTGAAGCGTTCTGTACTTGCACAAGGATAGGAGGGCTAGAGCTAGATTTATTCCCGGTCGGTAAACGGTGTACCCTGCAAATTTCATCTTCCTGGAAGTTACATAGGCGCAGTTGTCCAGCTAAGTCGCACATGAAGGACTTCAAGTCCTCACCAGGCTTCAAAGGGAGGCCATGAATTTCGAAATTGCAACGTCTGCCATATTGATCAAGTTCGTTTAATTGCATCGTTGTTTGGTCTAGGATTTCAGCCTGACGGGCGACAGTACCGGAAAGTGACTCCACTTGAGCCCGTAGCTGAGACACTTCGGTTTGATAAGTAGTCACTTTGGAGAGCATAGAATCATACTTTTCAGAAAGGAAAGCGATAGAGGCTTGAATGCCGGTCACCGTATCAGCCATCTTTTCACAAGTTGCCTTGAAAGAGAGCAGTTCCTGAACCTTTACCATGAGCGTCTGAACAGTGCTGGTTAATTGGTCAAGTTTGGTATTAACAGACGAAAAGTGGTGGCCGAGTGAGCCATCGCTATTACTGGAACCAGCACCAGAGCTACATGTCTGACACGTCCATGTTTCACGTTTAACAGTGGACATTTTGGTGTAAACACTGTCTGTTATCCCGGAACAGTGTTTCCCTAAATGGAAACTTGCTTTGCAACCGGAACATACAAGAAACTTGCCCTCTACGGGCTTGTCGCATACCGAACACACAGAAGACATTGCAGAACACACAGAAGGCAGTGCAGTGCAGTCAGCGGCAAAACAGCCAAATGTGTACGTACTAAAGGCAGTTTAAGAAACCTACCTGCCAAGAAACGAAGTAACGTCTAAGTGACACCGGCCGGTTTTGCCGCTGACTGCAGAGAAGCACCGGGGAGGCAGGCCTTATGTACGCTGCAACAGACACCAGGCGGACCGGGTTGAGCTGTCTTGCACCAGGGGATGCTGCGGAGCCGTACACGGATAGGACCGTGAAATGCAGAGGACGCATGCGCCGCAGAGCGTCCGTGATGCCAGCGACCGACGACAGGGATGATAAGATCCGGGAGATGCCGCCGCGTCCAGCCTGTGAAATCTGCCAAGAAACGAAGTAACGTCTAAGTGACACCGGCCGGTTTTGCCGCTGACTGCAGAGAAGCACCGGGGAGGCAGGCCTTATGTACGCTGCAACAGACACCAGGCGGACCGGGTTGAGCTGTCTTGCACCAGGGGATGCTGCGGAGCCGTACACGGATAGGACCGTGAAATGCAGAGGACGCATGCGCCGCAGAGCGTCCGTGATGCCAGCGACCGACGACAGGGATGATAAGATCCGGGAGATGCCGCCGCGTCCAGCCTGTGAAATCTGCCAAGAAACGAAGTAACGTCTAAGTGACACCGGCCGGTTTTGCCGCTGACTGCCAAATGTGTACTAAATCCGTGTGTTGACAAAATAAAAACCGTGTGTTGAGAAAATTGCACAAACAGGCCTGCAGTGCGGCCTGATCCCGGCGACCAGAACCGGTAACGCACTCTCTCACCAGAGCAGAATTGGCCACCCTGGTGCAGTACTTGGCCACAACCTCCCATATGAATACAACAATCAAACCCCGGCCCTCAGTCCCCAGCAGCCGCGAAACAACTGACCACGGCGGCGGTCAGATCTGTGACGCTGCAGAGGGTGCTAAGAATACCTGGCTCCGGACAGGCCGCCATTGGAATCTGAACCTGGCAACGTTTAACGTTAGAACGTTATCTAGTGAGTCGAGTCTAGCAGTGTTATTGGAGGAATTAGAGGGTAGTAAATGGGATATAATAGGGCTCAGTGAGGTTAGGAGGACAAAAGAAGCATATACAGTGCTAAAAAGCGGGCACGTACTGTACTACCGGGGCTTAGCGGAGAGAGGAGAACTAGGAGTTGGATTCCTGATTAATAAGGAAATAGCTGGTAACATACAGGAATTCTATAGCATTAACGAGAGGGTGGCAGGTCTTGTTGTGAAACTTAATAAGAGGTACAAATTGAAGGTGGTACAAGTCTATGCCCCTACATGCAGTCATGATAACCAGGAACTCGAAAGTTTTTATGAAGACGTGGAATCGGCGATGGGTAAAGTCAAAACAAAATACACTATACTGATGGGCGACTTTAGTGCCAGGGTAGGCACGAAGCAGGCTGGAGACAAGTCAGTGGGGGAATATGGCATAGGCTCTAGGAATAGCAGAGGAGAGTTATAAGTAGAGTTTGCAGAACAGAATAATATGCGGATAATGAATACCTTTTTCCGCAAGCGGGTTAGTCGAAAGTGGACGTGGAGGAGCCCGAATGGTGAGACTAGAAATGAAATCGACGTCATACTCTGCGCGAACCCTGGCATCATACAAAATGTAGACGTGCTCGGCAAGGTACGCTGCAGTGACCATAGGATGGTAAGAACCCGAATTAGCCTAGACTTGAGGAGGGAACGGAAGAAACTGGTACACAAGAAGCCAATCAATGAGTTAGCTGTAAGAGGGAAACTAGAGAAATTCCGGATCAAGCTACAGAACAGGTATTCGGCTTTAACTCAGGAAGAGGACCTTAGTGTTGAAGCAATGAACGACAATCTCATGGGCATCATTAAGGAGTGCGCAATAGAAGTCGGTGGTAACGCCGTTAGACAGGAAACCAGTAAGCTATCGCAGGATACAAAAGATCTGATCAAGAAACGCCAATGTATGAAAGCCTCTAACCCTACAGCTAGAATTGAACTGGCAGAACTTTCTAAGTTAATCAACAAGCGTAAGACAGCGGACATCAGGAACTATAATATGGATAGCATTGAACAGGCTCTCAGGAACGGAGGAAGCCTAAAAACAGTGACGAAGAAACTAGGAATAGGCAAGAATCAGATGTGTGCGTTGAGAGACAAAGCCGGCAATATAGTTACTAATATGGATGAGATAGTTCAAGTGGCTGAGGAGTTCTACAGAGATTTATATAGTACCAGTAGCACCCACGACGATCGTGGAACAGAGAATAGCCTAGAGGAATTCGAAATCCCGCAGGTAACGCCAGAAGAAGTAAAGAAAGCCTTAGGAGCTTTGCAAAGGGGGAAGGCAGCTGGGGAGGATCAGGTAACAGAAGATTTGTTGAAGGATGGTGGTCAGATTGTTCTAGAGAGACTGGCCACCCTGTATACGCAATGCCTCATAACCTCGAGCGTACCGGAATCTTGGAAGAACGCTAACATAATCCTAATCCATAAGAAAGGGGACGCCAAAGACTTGAAAAATTATAGACCGATCAGCTTACTGTCCGTTGCCTACAAAGTATTTACTAAGGTAATCGCAAATAGAATCACGAACACCTTAGACTTCTGTCAACCAAAGGACCAGGCAGGATTCCGTAAAGGCTACTCAACAATAGACCATATTCACACTATCAATCAGGTGATAGAAAAATGTGCAGACTATAACCAACCCTTATATATAGCTTTCATTGATTACGAGAAAGCGTTTGATTCAGTCTAAACCTCAGCAGTCATGGAGGCATTACGGAATCAGGGTGTAGATGAGCCATATGTAAAAATATTGGAAGATATCTATAGCGGCTCGACATCCACCGTAGTCCTCCACAAAGAAAGCAACAAAATCCCAATAAAGAAAGGCGTCAGACAGGGAGATACGATCTCTCCAATGCTATTCACCGCATGTTTACAGGAGGTATTCAGAGACCTGGAGTGGGAAGAATGGGGGATAAAAGTTGATGGAGAATACCTTAGCAACTTGCAATTCGCTGATGATATTGCCTTGCTTAGTAACTCAGGAGACCAATTGCAATGCATGCTCACTGACCTGGAGAGGTATAGCAGAAGGGTGGGTCTGAAAATTAATCTGCAGAAAACTAAAGTAATGTTTAACAGTCTCGGAAGAGAACAGCAGTTTACGATAGGTAGCGAAGCACTGGAGGTGGTAAGGGAATACATCTACTTAGGACAGGTAGTGACCACGGATCCGGATCATGAGACTGAAATAACCAGAAGAATAAGAATGGGCTGGGGTGCGTTTGGCAGGCATTCTCAAATCATGAACAGCAGGTTGCCACTATCCCTCAAAAGGAAAGTGTATAACAGCTGTGTGTTACCAGTACTCACATATGGTGCAGAAACCTGGAGGCTCACGAAAAGGGTTCTGCTGAAATTGAGGACGACGCAACGAGCTATGGAAAGAAGAATGACGGGTGTAACGTTAAGGGATAAGAAAAGAGCAGATTGGGTGAGGCAACAAACGCGGGTAAACGACATCTTAGTTGAAATGAAGAAAAAGAAATGGGCATGGGCCGGACATGTAATGAGGAGGGAAGATAACCGATGGTCACTAAGGGTTACGGACTGGATTCCAAGGGAAGGGAAGCGTAGCAGAGGGCGGGAGAAAGTTAGGTGGGCGGATGACATTAAGACGTTTGCAGGTACAACATGGCCACAATTAGTACATGACCGGGGTAGTTGGAGAAGTATGGGAGAGGCCTTTGCCCTGCAGTGGGCGTAACTAGGCTGATGATGATGATGATGATGATGATGAATTTCAAGGCAGTGTTCTTGGTACTTATTGAAGAAACTTCAGTCATTTTTTGTATTAAAATGTGCTGAAGATCAATGCTGCTAGAGTCATGTCATTGTGTGAACCCGAGACATTTGACAGGCGCTCCTGTTATGTACTTGTGCTTGTGTCTGCTATGGAATCAGACTAATTAGTTAATTTGCTTTGCACAATTCAGCCGAACATCGCCTCGAAAAGCTTCACTTGACTACTTCGCTCTCCGAATGACTGCACAAGTGCCGACGTACATACCAATTACATTATGTTTGTGCATTGGGATAATGCTGCTGATTGGGATAAGAGGCACATCTGTGGTAAACATAATGAGCATACACATTCAGTATGTTTTATTCTGAATTTATGCTGATGGGCACATCAAGAACCTCAAATAGTATAAGCTTTCTGGATCTTCCTTTATTCTAAGCTTGAACAGTTGGACGTCCTTAATTGCCCTTATTTAGGTGGGCGAATGAGATGTTGAAAATTTGTTTAGTATTATACTAGCACATTTTCTCTGGATATGTGAAGCCGCTTCCTGTATGAAGAGGTGATGAATCTAAGTAGTATGTATAAAGTAGCACTGATTTCTTACATGCCATGCGAAGTAGTACGCTTTTATTAGTGTTAAGTGTCATTCCACAGTACCATGCAAAAATGTTATTCATGCTCCTGCGCAGGTTAGTTTTAACCGTGTTTAACGTGCTTTGAATTTAATGTTAACTTAACCTGCTTACCCTTTCTTCGTCTCTTTTTCCAGAAATCTATTACAGGTATAGGCTCTGTATTTATATGTGCTGTGTTGAGGCCGAGATCGTAAAGCGATACATCTTTATTTTGTGCATGCCTCCTCGGTCAGGTGGCACTAAACAACTGCCTGCTGACATCATGTGCCTACGTCACCTATACCTGATCACGTACTTAAAACGCGTGCAATAAAGATATAAACAACAGTTTCGCATGTGGCCCCATTGTCTTGTTTAAAGGGACACTAAAGCGAAAAATGATTTCTTCTGCATCAGTAAATTACCGTCCTACAACACCAAAAACACCACTCTTACAACGATAAGACGTTTGGTAAGCCAGAAAAAGCGCAAGAACGAAACGCGGGTGGCGACACTTACTTTAGTTCCCGCACCTGGGGGCTGTGACGTCTTGGATTTTCACGGCATATTCTAGGGCCTACTAATTATATATAGCAGTAAAGATTGACTACATTGTGTTCTAAAGGAACCAAATATTAAACATGGCAAGTTTCGGGAACCTTTATTCAGCGAACGCGGCCCAAATGCGAAAACATACTTTAGAATCCTTGACCTCACGCTGACGTACCGGCGCTGGGGTTTCGGCGCGAAATTCAAATACTGATACTTGGACCTTCATTTTCTCATCTAATAATAAAACTATTTTTTAAATGACGACCAGCAAGTTTCCCAAACAATGCTTCATTAGACTAAACTGATTTATTGTTTCGCTTTAGCGTCCCTTTAACTCGTCGCTTCTCGGCAGCGTAGCATTTTGGATTGCCTGCATCGTCCCCTACTTGGCCAAGAACAATCTGCAGTGAACGATTCGCCAGCTGTGGACGCTTTTGCAGTGACAGTGTGTTGAAATACTGGCTGAAAGCTAATGCGAAAAATAGTTTCCGCTTCGGTTTTCTGCTCGAAGCACAACCTGCTTCCTGCAGAAAAGGTGTCATGGCGGCTTCCTATTAGACTTTCAAAGTTGAAGTAGCTGAGGCTCGAAGCTTTCTTGTGTTGTTATTCACAATACAGTGCTAGTAAATGCATGTGTGTCTACGCTACAAGTCTTTCGGAAACCTCTAGAAACTCGTGCATCGATACTTGTGCGAATCCTTGCATATGCATCACACCGGGAGGCAAGCAAGCCGTCACTGTCACCTTCGCCAACTTGCCGCGAGCTTCGTGGCAAGGCTAATACTTATTGGTAATCTCAATTAACGACATGCGCTATCGCCATACGGCTGCATATGATCAACATTGTCCTTCCTTCAGGGCATGACAAATACTGAAATTCACACCAGAGTTGTTGCTTCAGTTCTCTGATTTCTGTTAACATCATTCGTTATTTACTAAGCATGTTGGCTTTGTCTGATTCATGCATAAAAAAAGAATGATCACCGTCTAACACATTGGAGGAGCTTGCAGGTGCACGTGCTTTTTTCGCTGCCTGTTGAAAGTCCGCATGTACGACGCAGATCGCAGCGCCAAGTGTGTCGATTTGAATAAGGGGGAGTAACAAATGCCGTGTCGCTGTGAAATTTTAATGAAAACAAAGTAGAGGTACGTGCAAAATGTTCTTCAGCAAAGTATTCGTGCACAAGTGCATGGACTTAGTAGCGTCGATGTAGTTTCTTATATCAAAATGGCCACCATTATTTGCTGGACAGTAGAAGCTTGATGCAAAAGCACAGTAAGACGCCCAGTTATTCTATGGCACAGTCGCGCAGCAGGGATGGCTGGCTTGTCAGTTGCAGTGGGCAAAATGTCCTGGTTGTCGCACTAAAAAAGAATTTACGGATATTCACCTCTTTTAAAATCGGTGGTAACACAGCTACAAAAAGCTGGTGCTGAGATATTAGCTCACAGAAGGTTGGCGTAAGATAAACAGTGTCTGAAGTGCCAGAGTTGAAGCTAGTGACTGTCTCTTTGTTGGTACGCTAGTGGCTAGAACAGCCTATGGGCTTCTAGATTGTGTTAAATGTATGTAATGATACTCTCGACCAGTACTTGTGAAATTATAGTACATGCAGACAAAATGGATGCATGCGGCAGCAGTACTCATACTTGCTGATGCTGTAGCTTTAAGACTGTTTAACAACCACCACTTCCCTATTTCCTAGAATTTCCGGAAGGTTGCGCATGTGTAAGCACAATTCATGGTCACAAGCAATCATCCAATGGCTAGTGTCTATGGGCTGATAGGTCTCCTGTAGTATCATTGCTGACGTCGCATAAGAATAAAAAAATCCACATGTAAACCAAGCAATCTATTATGCAAGAGACTTCTTTTAAAGCGAAGCACTACATGCCTCTTCCTTCAACTTTTCCACTGCTGCTGCTGCTGCTGCTGCTGTGGGCTGCACTGGTTGCTGCTGTCGCGCACACCACGTCGGGGGGTGTTTCAGAGCGTGTATATATATATATATATAAATGACAGGCGCGAGTAAGAGAGGAAAGGCGACGGGAAAAACTCATTTTCAGTCCACCGCGTCGAATGTGCTCAATGCCCTCGGGAGCTCCATGGCCGTCGTAACGTTAGCCGCTTGACAGCTGTAATTGCAGAAACTGCAGCGATTCTCTTTCTGCTAACGTGCGATGCCAGAGGGGACGCAGGTAGAACTGTAGAGAGGAGAAGGAGAAGGAGAAGAGGCAGTTCCAATATAAGAGAGGGGGAGGTGACATGAGAGGGCAAGGAAACCTCATTACTGTACGACAGCGGTTGCGGGGAAACAGGATAAGCTTAAGTTAAAGGTGCGGTACAGTACGTTGCTGCTATTTCTGAAAAATAAGCGCCATGCAAATATGTGAAACGGACGAATTACGCAGGGCGTGCCGAAGCAGAGCCGCATTAATCAAAGCGCACCGCAGGGTACAGGAGGCACTACGGAAGCGGTCGACCGTCAAATCAGCACTTCTGCGCCCACCGCGTAAGCTTTGCGGCTATGGCATTGCTAGAGGTCATAGATTTCATCCCAACCGCAGCAGCCGTATTTCCACGGGGGCGAAATAGAAAACGCACGTGCACTTAGATTTTGGGACACTTTAAAGGACATCAAGGTGTCAAAATTAATCCGGAGTCCGCCACTACAGCTTGCCACATAATCACGTAGAGCCCCATAATCCAATGCAATTTTAATACTTCTGCCACAATGTGACGTACCATGTGAGGAAGTGATAACGTCAACCCTCTCGGAGGTTATAAAATACGGCGCACAGCAACGCCTCAAGGAAACACCTCTCCCTGTGTGTTCTGTGTACTACGCAGACAAACAGCAATGGTGCACAAAAGGTAACGTTTAATGTGAACTCACCACCCTCCTGTTAGACTAAACGTTGAAAAAATTAAGCTTTAGCCGTAAACATTGCCGTTAGTTATCGTCAATCAAAGCATCCAGCACGTTAAGCTTAGCTTACATCGATTCCCACAGTGCGTGGGATCTGCATATTTTTTATTTACATTGTTTTTGCACACATCTTTTTCGTGAAGTTGTGAGGAGCACGTGGATACCCTTTTTGCCACAGTGAGTGACTTTTCACCATTTTACGGACATTCCTGTGCTTCCGTTGGCGGCGTTTAACCAGCACTTCGGAGACCACGTCCTGGCTTCCGGGGCAGCTCAGTGCCACTCGTCCGCTACCATCATGGAATATATCAAGTAGAGGGAGAAAACATTCTCCTAGAGGAAGTTACTCAAGAGCAGGGATGGCAAACTGCGGACGCTGGAAGAGCTGACTCCAAATCGCGGGAAGCTAACCCCAACGCCACGGCAACCCCTACGGCTCCCCGTAGCGAGAAGTCTAGCGGCGCAGCGCTGAAGTCCAACATTACTAGGGCAAGCCGAATGCCGGTTCTTCCCAAAGAAGACACGAAGATCGTTATTAGACCAAGAGGTGGGCCGAATATTTCCAAAATTGGAGCGGCTACGGTGGCTGACGCAATACTTGCTATCTCTGGCATCAGCCAGCACGAGCTCACACAAGACACTCTGTGCCAGAACTTACAGCAAAACATCATGGTGGCCAGCACTCCCAGACGGAAGAATGCCGACCGGTATGCCCGCCTCAAGCAAATACGAATCTTATGCAAGATCCATGAACTCTGCGCGTACGGGACAGCCCCGCACTCCACGTGCAAGGGGGTCATACGTGGCATACCGTTACAAGGCGACCCAGCGACGGTGCACGGCAAGATTGTTAACCAGAATAACCCTCTTGCACTAGCAGCCAAGAGAATCGCTCAGACCGGAACCCTTAGCATCGCCTTTGATGGGCACCGGGTACCGAAGTTTGTCAGGTACGGAGCGCTCCTGATGAAATGTTTCCTATAGCGAAAGCAAAATGGACGTATGCCACGGCTGCGAAGACTCGGGCATAGCGCCGATGTCTAACACCGAGCGACGTCGTCTGTCGGGGATGCGGCCTGCCAAACCCCGATGAGCAGCACCAATGCACCCCAAAATGCAAGATCTGCGGCGGTCCGCACCTTACCGTCGGTAAAGAATGTGCGCATAGATTCAAGACACCGTACATTGTTCGCCGACGACGCTTCGAGCGTGCCAGACAGCAAGAGCAGCTCTCCACGCCGTCGATCGTTCGATCCTCTGATCCGCAAGCCCCATCCAGCACCAGCCTTAAGGGCAGAAGACGTTTTCGCTCAAGAGTCCATTCTAGAAGCCGACGGGGCTCCAGAAGTCGCTCTACCTCAAGATCGCCACTCACATCGCCTTCTCCAGCGCACTCCAAGTCCCGCACC
This sequence comes from Dermacentor albipictus, assembly GCF_038994185.2. Lineage (NCBI taxonomy): Eukaryota > Metazoa > Arthropoda > Arachnida > Ixodida > Ixodidae > Dermacentor > Dermacentor albipictus. The sequence goes on along the minus strand of NW_027225643.1, from coordinate 20,539 downwards.
GGGAGCGACTCATCCAACAGGTCACGATCCAAGACCCCCACCGGCGGTGGAGGCAAGTCCTCTTTAACGTGGGCCGATAGGGCCCGTGGCAACCAAACGCAGGCGTCCAACTCACACGACTTGCAGGATCCGTGCCTCATGAACGAGCTCGAAGAGCTTAGGCGTACCAATGATAGGCTTAGGAAAGAAAACACTCAGTTCAAGCAGGAAATCAGTCGGCTAGCCGCCGAGATGGCCGAAATACGAAGATTGGCGCTCACACCGCCAGCTGCTCAGCCTGCCGCACGCTCTTCAGCCATGGTCATAGTGGAGCCTCCCCTCCCCCAAGACAGTTGCTGTGCAGCGTCGCGCCCTGGATGACTCGAGGGGAAACGAGACGGTAGAACTCCTGTCTGAGCTCAAGAACGCCATCTACAACATAAAGACAGGTCTTTCTCACGTACAAGAAATGATCGCGCACCCTCAGCTGGGCCTGGTCGCTCTCAGCGCGAGAAACATAGGCTGAAGGGGTCCAGCCACGGATCTTTGCCAAGCACATCTACAGCACAAGTCCCAAGCTTGCACAGCGTCATTGCCTCACCGACAGAGGCTACCATTCTGAATGCGGCACTTTCGCTATCCATCCCCAAGCCCAAACATAGATAAAGGAACTAACGTCATAACAATGCGGCAGTGTAAATGCGCAGGGTTTGTCAGCAAACGGGCGACCCTGCGACAGTACCTAAAAAGCGTAAAGCACATACCCCAAGTGATCGCCTTGCAAGAGACAATCCCATCATCACCCATCAAGCTCCCCGGTTTCCTAACGGTGGCTTCCACTGAAGGGGGAAGGGGGATTGCTACTCTGGTCAGTAAAAAGTTCAAGTGCATTCAGCGAGACCTTGGTCCCGCGGACAATGGGGTCGAGTACGTCATGACCGAATTCCTCGTCGACCCCCCTATGCGGCGCTTAAGAAGAAACAGTATCTTCATATTGAATGTTTACTGCAGACCCAGCGTTCACAGAGCCAGGGCTGGTGGTATACTCAAGAAGTCCGTGCATTTGGCCGGCTGTCAACCTCTAGTCGTCATGGGAGATTTCAATGCCCACCATCAGGCGTGAGGCTATTGGACCAATACGAAGAAGGGCAGAGACATACGGCACACGGAAACGGCAGATCTTACGCTGGTAACCAATAAAGACTTTCCGACTAGGAGAGGGAACACGGTGTGCCGAGATACGACTCCGGATCTTACCTTTGTCAAGAACCTGGAAAACGTCAAGTGGACCAACACAGCCACGGACCTCGGTAGTGATCATTGCATCATCCAAGCGGTCATCAAGGCTGCCCGTAACAAGACGAGGACCTTTACGCTCATTGAGTGGGACTTGTACCGAGCCAACCGCTCCGAACGCGTCCTCAACTGGGATATGGATCTAGACACTTAGTGCGACGAGATAAAAGAGGATGTGGCTAGAGCCACCAAGGAGGTGACAACCTATGTGGAGGTGGACAGGATCGGCAGTAGGCTCGCGCATCTGTTGGAAGCCAAGCAAGAACTGTTCGCGCGACGGAAGACTCAGCGCCATGACAGAAGGCTACGCAAGAAAATTTCCGAAATCAACAAGACGATAGACGCTCATTGCAATGTGCTATGCAAGCAGCAATGGGACGAGCTATGCGATTCGGTGGAGAGCCTGCTCAAGACCGGTAAAAGCTAGAGACTCCTCAGGCACCTAACTGCACGATGGCAACACCAAATCCAATCAGAAGAGAGCTTTGGCGAAAGATGCCCATTTGGCCACCAACTCGACTCCAGATGAGGCGGTCACGGAGCAGCTCATAGACAAGTACCTGACGGCCTCGGACGATCTGGTGCCCCACCAGATTCCCGAGTACGAAAGGCGCGACGCGCCATCGATGGCCGAGGACGAGGTCAAGCGGGTTCTCGCATTCCTAAACGGCAGATCTGCCCCTGGGCCCGACGGTGTCACCAACAAAATTCTCAAGCATCTCGACGACGACTCAATCGAGTTTTTTACACACAAGGTGAACGAAATCTGGTGGGGCGACCTCATTCCCAAGAGCAGGAAAGCAGCCTACACAGTACTCATACCCAAGCCAGGTTAGGCGCCGAGCATCGACAATCTAAGCCCCGTCTCCCTGACGTCGTGTGTCGGGAAGATGGCCTAGCACGCTAAGCTTAACTGCATTACTGACCACCTCGAGTCTAACGAATGCTATACACACAAGATTGGCTTTCGGTCGGGGTTCTCGACTCAGGACGCCATGGGGCTAATCAAGCACCAAATCGTTGACTCCACCTCCGCCGACACTAAGTTAATTCTCGGCTTGGATTTGGAAAAAGGCTTTTGACAACATATCGCACGCCTTTATTCTCAAGAGCCTGACAGAGTTTCACGTCGGCAAGCGAGCGTACAATTTCGTGCGCTCGTTCCTTTCCTCGAGACCCACTAGACTCAAGATTGACGAGTTTTTGACCCACGAAATTCAGCTTGAACCAAAGCGAACACCTCAGGGGGCGGTGATCTCACCGACGCTGTTCAACATCTCCCTGATCAACCTGTCGAGTGCCTTGAACAAGATCCCGAACGTTAACCACGCAGTCTACGCGGACGACATCTCCATCTGGTGCCCCAGTGGATGTGAGGATCAGGTCGAAGGTGCTTTGCAAGAGGCTATCGATGTGACGGAGCGGTATCTTATCCCCAACGGGCTATGGTTAGCTCGCCCGCTAAATTCGACCTCTTGCTCTACAAGAAGGGGCTCAGAGGCGGTTCTCGCCAGTCCTGGAAGCCAGCAATGGAGGGCAACATTACGTTACGGCTCCGATGTTCCGCGGGTGGACACTATCAAGGTCCTAGGAATGCTTATCATTGAGTCGAACAGGTCCTATGGAGCCGCCCTCAAGCGCATTTGTTCCAAGACCGAAAGCGCCTTCGGTTTGATCCGAAGAATCGCCAATAGGTACCGCGGAATCAGGGAGGACAATCTGACCCGGATTATCCACGCCTTCGTGCTATGCCACCTCGCTTATTCATCGGCTATGTACAACTGGCTGGTGTCCGAGCACAACAAGATCAATGCCCTAATCAGAAGAATATTCAAGCTTGCCCTCGGCCTTCCCCTCCGAACGCACACAGAAGGCCTCCGCAAGTTGGGGATCCACAACACGTTCGAAGAAATTGTTGAAGCCCAAGAGTTTTCTCAGTTTGTCAGACTCTCTGGTACCCCAGCGGGCCGAGCCACACTTGGCAAGCTTGGACGTAACACCACGGTTGTCAGTCCCGACGCTGTGAAGCTGCCCAACGACGTAAGATCCAAGATTTCCATACACAGATGCCACGCAATATGCATCTGACCTACAACGAAGCACGAAGACGAGCCAGGGGCAATGCTCTGCTCGCTTGGACAAGGATCGAACATGTTTCGTAGACGCTCCTTCGTACGCTCAAGAAGAGGCCTTCTCCTCCATGGTCATCGACTGGGATTCCAAAGTCCTCAGCTGCGCTACCATCCGCACTTGTAGTTCCAGCGTTGCAGAGCAGGTTGCAATTGCTTTTGCATTGGCGGACAGTGTACATGACACGATTTATTCAGACTCCAAGGCCGCTGTCAGGGCCTTTCAAATGTGCATGGCGGCTCGACAGGCCCTAGGTATCATCCAAAATGCTAAATACCTCAAACATCACTCATTGGCCTGGTTCCGTGCACAGCTTGGAACCATTGAGGGTGCCTCGCTCAACCCCAACAAGGAGGCGCACCGGGCGACCCGAGCATCTCTGCTCATACAATGAGATCTGCAAGCATAATTATCTATCAAGAAGGTTCCTACCTTTGCCGCACTCCCCGCTGCGCAGGGCCCAGGCAGTCACTTTGAGACTTCTACAAAAAAGCACTTACGCGAGTCCCGCCGCACTGCATACAAGGAACCCCGAACGATTTCCAAGCCCGGAGTGCACCCTGTGTGGTGGTTAAGCGGCCTTCGAGCATGTCCTGTGGGGCTGCGCCGCTGCCGGTCCCCGTTTCACCCAAGAAGAAATGATGAAGCTCATTAGGGCCCAGTACCAGACCTCTACCAATCCTGGCAGTCCAGAGGGCCCGCGAGAGAGCCGTCAGGTTGCACCTGATGGTCCCCGAGTGGGCCTAGCCAGGTTACGTTGAGTTAACTCGCGTCTATTGTGTACCAAATGAAGTTGTTTAACTCACTCACTCACATTGTTTTTCCGAAGGAGAGCCGCTAAAGCTGTAATGTCAATGTGGCAGCAAAAGTGCGCTGCCGAAAGCTTGCTTGGTCGGAGAAACGATACACGATTCAATAATGGTGCTGCTTTAGCGCGTCATTGTCCTCAACAGTCAAACCCCGGCCCTCAATCCCCAGCAGCTGCGAATCAACTGACCACGGCGGCGGTCAGACCTGTGACGCAGCAGAGGGTGCTAAGAATATTTGGGTCGGGACAGGCCACCATTGGAATCTGAACCTGGCAACGTTTAACGCTAGAAGGTTATCTATTAAGGCGAGTCTAGCTGTGCTATTGGAGGAATTAGCGGGCAGTAAATGGAATATAATAGGGCTCAGTCAGGTTAGGAGGACAAAAGAAGCATAAACAATGCTAAAAATCGGGCACGTCCTCTGCTACCGGGGCTTGGCGGAGAGACAAGAACTAGAAGTCGGATTCCTGTTTAATAAGGATATAGCTGGTAGCATACAGGAATTCTGTAGCATTAACGAGATGGTGTCAGGTCTTGTTGTGAAATTTAATAAGAAGTATAAATTGAAGGTCGTACAGGTCTACGCGCCTACATCCAGTCATGATGACCAGCAAGTCGAAAGCTTCTATGAAGACGTGGAATCGGCGCTGGGTAAAGTGAAAACAAAATACAATATACTGATGGGCTACTTCAATGCCAGGGTAGGCAAGAATCAGGCTGGAGACAAATCAGTAGGGGGATATGGCATATGTTCTAGGAACAGCAGGTGAGAGGTATTAGTAGAGTTCGCAGAACGGATTACGCGGATAACGAATACCCTCTTCCGCAAGCGGGATAGCCGAAAGTGGACGTGGAGGAGCCCGAATGGCGAGACTAGAATTTAAATAGACTTTATACTCTGCGCTAACCCTGGCATCATACAAGATGTGCACGTGTTCGGCAAGGTTCACTGCAGTGACCAGAGGATGGTAAGAACTCAAATTAGCCCAGACTTGAGGAGGGAACTCAAGAAACTGGTACATAAGAAGCAGATCAATGAGTTAGCGATAAGACGGAAAATAGAGGAATTCCGCATCAAGCTGCAGACCAGATATTCAGCTTTAAGTCAGGAAGAGGACCTTAGTGCTGAAGCAATGAACAACAACCATATGGGCATCATTAATGAGTCTGCAATAGAGTCGGTGGTAACTTCGGTACACATGATACCCGTAAGCTACCGCAGGAGACGAAAGACCGTATTAAGAAACACCAATGTATAAAATCATCTAACCCTACAGCTAGAATAGAACTAAAAGAACTTTCCAAGTTAATCAACAAGCGTAAGACAGCTGACATAAGGAAGTATAATATGGATAGAATTGAACATGCTCTCAGGAATGGAAGAAGCTTAAAAGCAGTGAAAAAGAAACTAGGAATTGGCAAGAATCAGATGTATGCGTTAAGAGACAAAGCCGGCAATACCATTACAAATATGGATGAGATAGTTTAAGTGGCTGAGGAGTTCTATAGAGATTTACACAGTACCAGTGGCACCCGCGAAGATAATGGAAAAGGGAATAGTCTGGAGGAATCTGACATCCCACAGGTAACGTCGGAAGAAGTAAAGAAAGCCTTGGGAGCTATGCAAAGGGGGAAGGCAGCTGAGGAGCATCAGGTAACAGCAGATTTGTTGAAGGATGGCGGACAGATTGTTCTAGAAAAATTGGCCACCATGTATACGCAATGCATCGTGACTTCGAGCGTACCGGAATCTTGGAAGAACGCTAACGTAATCATAATCCATAAGAAAGGGGACGACAAATACTTGAAAACATTTAAACCGATCAACTTACTGTCCGTTGCCTACAAAGTATTTACTAAGGTAATCGCAAATAGAATCAGGAACACCTTAGACATCTGTCAAGCAAAGGACGAGGCAGGATTCCGTAAAGGCTACTCAACAATAGACCATATTCACACTATCAATCAAGTGATAGAGAAATGTGCAGAATATAACCAACCCTTATATATTGCTTTCATTGATTACGAGAAATCGTTTGATTCAGTCGAAACCTCAGCAGTCATGCAGGCATAACGGAATCAGGGTGTAGATGAGCCGTATGCAGAAATACTGAAATATATCTATAGCGGCTCCACAGCCACCGTAGTCCTCCATGAACAAAGCAACAAAATCCTAATAAAGAATGGCGTCAGGCAGGGAGATACGATCAGTTCAATGCTATTCACAGCGTGTTTACAGGAGTTATTCAGAGACCTGGATTGGGAAGAATTGGAGTTAAGAGTTCATAGCGAATACCTTAGTAACTTGCGATTCGCTGATGATATTGCCATGCTTAGTAGCTCAGGGGACCAATTGCAATGCATGCTCACTGGCCTGGACAGGCAAAGCAGAAGGGTAGGTCTAAAAATTAACCTGTACAAAACTAAAGTAATGTTTAACAGTCTCGGAAGAGAACAGCAGTTTACGATAGGTAGCGGGGCACTGGAAGTGGTAAGGAGATACATCTACTTAGGGCAGGTTGTGACCGCGGATCCGGATCATGAGACGGAAATAATCAGAAGAATAAGAATTGGCTGGGATGCATTTGGCAGGCAGTCTCAGATCATGAACAGCGGGTTGCCATTATCCCTCAAGAGAACAATGCATAGCATCTGTGTGTTACCAGTGCTGAAGTACGGAGCAGAAACCTGGAGGCTTACGAATAAGGTTCTACTTAAATTGAGGACAACGCAACGAGCTATGGAAAGAAGAATTCTGGGTGTAACGTTAAAAGATAAGAAAAGAGCAGATTGGGTGAGGGAACAAACGCGAGGTATTGACATCTTTGTTGAAATCAGGAAAAAGAAATGGGCATGGGCAGGACATGTAATGAGGAGGGAAGGTAACCGATGGTCATTAAGGGTTACGGACTGGATTCCAAGGGACGGGAAGCGTAGCAGGGGTGGCAGAAAGTTAGGTGGGCGGATGAGATTAAGAAGTTTGCAGGGACAACATGGCCACAATTAGCACATTACCGGTGTAGTTGGAGAAGTATGGGAGAGACCTTTGCTTTGCAGTGGGAGTAACGAGGTTGCTGCTGATGATGATTAAATGGGATATAATAGGGCTTAGTGAAGTTAGGCGGACAAATGAAGCATATACAGTGCTAAAAAGCGGGCACTTCCTGTGCTACCTGAGCTTAGCGGAGAGACGAGAACTAGGAGTCGGATTCCTGATCAATAAGGATATAGCTGGTAACATACAGGAACTCTATAGCATTAACGAGATGGTGGCAGGTCTTGATGACCAGCAAGTCGAAAGCTTCTATGAGTACGTGGAATCTGCACTGGGTAAAGTCAAAACAAAATACACTATACTGATGGGCAACTTCAATGCCAGGGTAGGCAAGAATCAGTCTGGAGACAAGTCAGTGGGGGGATATGGCATAGGTTCTAGGAATAGCAGGGGAGAGGTAATAGTAGAGTTTGCAGAACAGAATATGCGCATAACGGATACCTTCTTCCGCAAGCGGGATAGCCGAAAGTGGACGTGGAGGAGCCCGAATGGCGAGACTAGAATTTAAATAGACTTTATACTCTGCATTAACCCTGGCATCATACAAGATGTGGACGTGCTCGGCAAGGTTCGCTGCAGTGACCATAGGATTGAGGAACAGAAAGCTGTATCGGGATTTTTTTCGTGTCGCTCTACAATTTTCTCATTGAGAGTTTTTACCTAATTTTTATATTTGAGAAGTTGATAAATTATTAATAATAACATCCAATGAGACGGAATTTAAAAAATAGTTAGGTAATGTTGTACGCCGTCGCTTGGAGATACTTCATGTTCTGTACACCTACGTGGCATTTGCATATTTTTAAACACTAGCTAAAATTAGCCGGAACACCCTGTATAGTACGCTACGGACACTGCATGCACACATCGGTGCTCCATGCATATCGTGACGCACCGGCAGTGTCTTAATTCGCTTGCACAAGCTTCATTGGCATGCGAACTCTTGAACACTGAAAGCAGCTACAAAGACCACAAGGCATCGAATTTAGGCCGTGCTAGCAACATTAACATGTCGATTTCAAAATATCTAAAACCGCAGACGAGCTCTCGAAACAAAGAAACTCGGCTTTATATAGAGGCTCTCCTTCCACATCGCTACATCGGATGGGCTCTAATAGCTTAAATAATACGTGTGACTTATCTGTGAATGTGGAGGTCCGTAGGAGATGAAAATCCACAGGTTGGAAATATCCATTTCTGGCGAACAAGAAGCGCAGAGCCATAGAAACCATGCGAAGCTGCGCCGATCAAGCAGTCACTGAACGCTTCTTCCAGCAAAAAGCTCCCCCAAACATCCATCTACGCACCCGCCACTCACCGGTTCCTTTCCAGTGAATGGTGGGCGCATGCCATCCTCCATGGCGCCGGCAGGCGTAATCTTTTCAGGCACCGACTAGGCGGCATGCAGCCCTGCGCATTGCGCCCCCCCCCCCCCACATGCTCCAGGCGCGCGAGAAGTCGGCGCCGGCCGTCCTCCATGGCACCGGCAGGCGTAATCTTTTCAGGCACCGACTAGGCGGCATGCAGCCCTGCGCATTGCGCCCCCCCCCCACATGCTCCAGGCGCGCGAGAAGTCGGCGCCGGCCGTCCTCCATGGCACCGGCAGGCGTAATCTTTTCAGGCACCGACTAGGCGGCATGCAGCCCTGCGCATTGCGCCCCCCCCCCCACATGCTCCAGGCGCGCGAGAAGTTGGCGCCGGCCGTCCTCCATGGCACCGGCAGGCGTAATCTTTTCAGGCACCGACTAGGCGGCATGCAGCCCTGCGCATTGCGCCCCCCCCCCACATGCTCCAGGCGCGCGAGAAGTTGGCGCCGGCCGTCCTCCATGGCACCGGCAGGCGTAATCTTTTCAGGCACCGACTAGGCGGCATGCAGCCCTGCGCATTGCGCCCCCCCCCCCACATGCTCCAGGCGCGCGAGAAGTCGGCGCCGGCCGTCCTCCATGGCACCGGCAGGCGTAATCTTTTCAGGCACCGACTAGGCGGCATGCAGCCCTGCGCATTGCGCCCCCCCCCCCCACATGCTCCAGGCGCGCGAGAAGTCGGCGCCGGCCGTCCTCCATGGCACCGGCAGGCGTAATCTTTTCAGGCACCGACTAGGCGGCATGCAGCCCTGCGCATTGCGCACCCCCCCCCCCCCCCCACATGCTCCAGGCGCGCGAGAAGTTGGCGCCGGCCGTCCTCCATGGCACCGGCAGGCGTAATCTTTTCAGGCACCGACTAGGCGGCATGCAGCCCTGCGCATTGCGCCCCCCCCACATGCTCCAGGCGCGCGAGAAGTCGGCGCCGGCCGTCCTCCATGGCGCCGGCAGGCGTAATCTTTTCAGGCACCGACTAGGCGGCATGCAGCCCTGCGCATTGCGCCCCCCCCCCCCACATGCTCCAGGCGCGCGAGAAGTCGGCGCCGGCCGTCCTCCATGGCACCGGCAGGCGTAATCTTTTCAGGCACCGACTAGGCGGCATGCAGCCCTGCGCATTGCGCCCCCCCCCCCCACATGCTCCAGGCGCGCGAGAAGTCGGCGCCGGCCGTCCTCCATGGCGCCGGCAGGCGTAATCTTTTCAGGCACCGACTACGCGGCATGCAGCCCTGCGCATTGCACACCCCCTCTCGCGCGCACTCCAGGCCAGGCGCGCAAGTCGGCGCCGGCCATCCTCCATGGCACCGGCAGGCGTAATGTTTTCAGGCGCCGACTAGGCGGCTTGCAGCCTTGCGCATTGCGCCCCCCCCCCCTCCCCACTCCGCGCGCGCCCCAGGCGCGCAAGAAGTCGGCGCCGGCAGGAGTCAGTTTTTCAGGCGCCGACTAGGCGGCAACCTATACGATCAGACAGCAGCGTCGCGCTAACTTGCAGCCGACGTCTCTGGCCAGGAAAAACTTTCGCGCTCGGCATTATGCAGCCCTGCGCATCCGTGCCAGGATCCGTGGCCGAGCCAGCGCCGACGGGCTCGGCAACATAGGTCGGGCTTTTTACGGTCCAAGCTCTTCATGCCGATATGATCGGCTCCCAGTGATCCGCCGAGCACTGCCCGGTGGTCGGCCATCGGCCAATTTCGCTTGGGATATGGGGTGGACAAATTACGAAGTGAGGGAAGCTCACATAAAAGTGATTATGAAGAACGACTGAGGAATATGGAAAAAAGCGATTGGGCTTGTAGGGTGATGAGGTAATTGTACAGAAAAAACATTGATAAGAACTACGAAGCTTACCAGCAAGTATGTGGCCTGTGGGGTGAGCAACACAGCAATGAAGAACGTGAAGCGGAATGTCAGAGAGGCTGAAATAATCTCATGGGTGGCGGCATTGGAAAAGAAGCCTGCCATGAGTAACTACTCTTGTGCCCGGCGGCCGTTCAGAGGCGGGACTGGCATGCCACCACTGCGACATGCGGTTGTCACGCTTCACGCTACGATTCATTACACCTGTCAGCAGCCCAAATTGGCCTGTCCCCGCCGGAATCAAGGTCCATGCAAGGCTACACTTGTCACCTGTCAGCGCACAAATTGGCATGACCACGCCGGGAATCGGAGTCAGTGTGCGTTCGCCCTACTTTCCCCGTTTGTGTCCAGTGAAGTGCGTGCGTTTCCGACCGGGCGCACCGAAAGGAGCATCAACTCACCGATAACATCGGCGCACCGAAAGGGGCACCAACTCACCAATAACATCGGCACACCGAAAGAGGCAACCATCTCACGACAATGACAGAGCATTCTTGACAGGAAAGTAATGAGTGCAGTGTTTTCAAGAAAGCAAACTCGGGCAAGACAGATGACGAGTATCGTTGTGGGGCAAGATAAGCCCCAAAGGGTATAATTTTCTAAAGATTGGTGGTTAAAAAAATTGCACCCTTAGGGCTTAACTTGTCCCACAAGGTTAATCATCTGTCTTACCCGCATTTCCTTTCTTCAACGCTGCGAGCCCGGTACTTCCAAGTCACGAACGGCGTGCACGTTATCAGCATGACAGAGGATTCTCGACAGGAAAGTAGCGTGCGCCGAGTTTTCAAGAAAGGGAACGCAAGCAATGCAGGTGCCTATTATTGTTGTGGCACAAATATACACCCAAAAGGGTGGAACCGTTTTAAGAGTGTATACACGCCAAAAATTGCAACTGTTTTAAGAGTGACTGTGTTCATAAAAGCGCCCTGCTTTTGTTTCTTCAGATAAATTTCGCGACATAATTTTCTTTAGCCCGAGGGACAGTTCTGCCAACCTGTGCAAGGCCCGACCAATTCGGTGTCACCCAAGGTGCTGCCACCTTCTCCATTGACGTAATCGAGCTCACACGCACACGCACATGCAGCACACACTTTGTCTAAGGTCTTCGAAACGACGCTAACATCACACTTGCCGCAGCACAGTGGCCGCAAATTATCGCGCGCGGCGAAGGTCGAGGCTACGTGGTTAATTGTAGCACAGCCATCTCGGACCATTTCAGTGTCGTCCAAGGTGCTGCCACTTCTTCCATTCACGTAATCGAGCTGACACGCACACGCACATGAAGCACACTTTGTCTAACGTCTTCGAAACAGCGCTAAGATCACACTTGCCGCTGCACGACGAGCATGTAAAAATGTGATAGCGACCCATGCCGTCATCCAACTCATCCGCGCCTGGGACGTGGTTGAAGGAAGGAACTTGCTCTCGTCGAGAACTAAGAGTGCGAGATTTATTTACAATGTCTACATGAAGACAGGAGAACGTTACATTTCATCAGTCTAGCATGAGTGAAAACGAAGCACACCGAGCAGCCGAAACGGCTGCTTAAATACCCTCTGTTCTCCCTAGATCTCTTGGTGAGGGAAAACTGCCGTCCAACCTTCGTCCAATCGGACCGTCCAAAGTCGTCGTAGTCTCAGCAGACACGCCTCTGAGGGCGACAGGTCACACACTCATTCCAGCGCTTTTGTTTCACTGAACACACCGAGCGGAGAGGGTCTTCGTAGACAGGGGTTGTCCCGCTTGACTTAAGCTGGCGCCTCTTGATTGCAGAGCTGACTCCGCAATTAGCCGCCGCGTCTGTCAAACGACTGTGACGACTACTGGGGCCCGTGAGAAAGCGGCGTAAGACACCTTTTTCAAGGAGTTCTCTTGCTCAAATTAGACCGTGAAGGCGACAGGGAACCACCTAACAATACTCGGTCCGCCAAACGTGGCTAGCCTTCCTGGTGTCGTGGGGCTGTCCGAAGGTGGCTTGGCTCTCTGCGCATTGTTGGCTTTACGCACCGCTTCATCGCAACGGGCTGGGAGAGGTTCGATGGTCACTACCCCCGCCGGCCGATCGTAACACCGCAGCACAGTGGCCGTAAATTATTGCGCACGGCGAAGGTCGAGGAGACATGGTTAATTGTAGCACAGCCGTATGGGACCATTTCAGTATCTCCCACGAGGTGCTGCCACTTCCTCCATTCACGTAATCGAGCTGCTACATCGCCAAGCGCCGAGTCGAAGACTTCGATCACGGAACGACGCTGACCGGTGCCAGGCCATCTTCCCTTCCTTTCACGCACGTTGGGAGCAACGGTGGAAAAGTGCTCACATCACCAAGGCAGCTGTCACCACATCAACGGCGCCAATATGAGAAAACGTTAGCGAATGCAAGGGTCATACCTGCGATTAGCGTGTAAGCACAAAATAAACGCCAGGATGTTCGAAGTAATCGAACGAAGCCGCGCACGACGGAGAGAGTACCGCCGGTTGAGCCGTTGTTCTCCGCCAAAAGATCTAAAAGCGTAGAGAGAGATGGCAGCGAGAGCGTCAAGCATGGAGCGTTGCTAGTGTTGCTAGAGTGATAGTGGTCTAAAGAAGGGAAAGACGCTCGATTCTGCAACCCATGAGCGAGCACGGCGAAGCGTCGTTTGATAGAGGGGAGTTGTCGCGCCTACTTGAAGGATGGTGCTACTTTTTGCAGCAGTAGCGACGGAGTAACCCAAGTCCACGCAAGTAAAGCCCATTAAACGAAGTTTAAGGGGCTTTACACCCAAGTGCTCTCTCTCTCTCTCTCGTGCTAGCGCGTTGGTAGCGTCTGCGACACGGTGAAAGACCAGGGGCGCTATCTTCAGATAAGGTCTCTGAGCGAGGTTGCAGCGCTGAGATTTTTTCGGTCATAGTTTACGCCTCCCTCGGCAGATTGTGCGGATCATTACACGTTATTAGAGCTACTGCACATGCTTCCCCAAGGGGAGCATATACCTCTCCCCGTTATACGTTTACATGTTATGCGGCGCGCGTGGATAAAAGGAGGAAACCGCTGAACGCCTGATACTTTTCTGTACAGGGCTTGGTCCTACAGTTCAAGGCAACGGGGCTGATTTTTTTTTTTCAGGGCATTGGGGTTTAGGGAAAGTGGAAGGCAAAATAGATTTTAAGCGGGTAGAAATAACCAAGTGGAGGTTATCTGATCCAAGTCAAGGCAAAAGTGAAATTTCACCCTCCACTACGTACAAAATATATTACTAGTCACGGCTACAAGAGAGGGGGTTAAGCGAGGGTCCCGATTTTTATTAATCATAAGAAGCCAACAAACATACAAAGGGCAATATTAACACAGGAGAAATCATTTATTTTTTTCAATTAGTAAGTGTCACGATCCACCCGGGTTCGTGAGCAAGGGAGGGCTCGAGGCAGCCTCCGATAGACGGACGCTTCGCAGCGTGGTGGTGCTGAACGATGACTGACCGCCGAGCAGCCGTGCTCGTCGGTGTTTATTGTGGTGCGGTGACCAATGTTGCCTGCCGAGCTTAGCAGGCCACCGAGCCTGGCGGCGAACGAACATTATGCCTGAGGGTGCGTCACATGCTTGCTACACCCCCTTACGCCCAGTTTGTTTGTTAAATAAAAAAAAACAAACCTCCAACGTCCTCCATCCTAGCTGGGTCGACGGTGCCTGCTATCCAGGCGAGTAACGGTCCGGTGGCCTCTGCCGTCGAGTACTCCGCCTGGGCACCGGTGTTCATGGGTCGGGTGTGGTAATGCCGGGTGCTGCCTGAGCCAGCCTCGCTCCATCCGGAGGGTCCGTAGTGGTCGGCCTCGTGCGTGGTGCTGGGCTCGACACCGGTCAAATGGGTGCCGCACCACTGGCTACGGTTATCACATCCGAAGTGGGTGGTGCTCCGCTGGAAGCGACTGGTGCTGGCACTAGTCCTCCTGCAAGCTGGAACTCAGAAGTGGCAGTCGAGGGTGCTGACCAGGTCCCGAGGCCAGGCCTGACATGGTCGGCGTGTCTGTGCCACATGGCCCCGTCTGGCATGTGGACGAGCAGCGATAAGGCGCTGGCAGGAGACACCACCTGTCCTGCAGAGCAGGGTGGGTCAGGACGGAATTTCCTGGCGAAAACTGGAGCTCCCGACTCTGGCAAAGGCCCGGGACGGCCCCCTTGGTCAGCAGTCACCTTCTGCTGCTTCAAGAGCACTGTGCATCGGAGGTGCGGATGCAAGACGTCCCTGGGTGTCTTGACCATCCGACCCAGCAGGAGCTCACAGGGGGCACGGCCAGTGACATCGCGGGGCGTGGTCCGGTACTGAAATACTATCTGGGCAATCTGGGTCCGGAAATCCCCAGTCTGGCTCTTCTGAGCTTGTCTTTGATGGTTTACACCACCCGCTCGGCTGTACCATTTGAAGCAGGGTGGTACGGCGGAACCATCATCCGGCGGATTCCGTTTTTCGTCAGCCAGGCCAGGTACTTTGTGCTCGCGAAAGCGGGACCATTGTCGGACACGATGACATCCGGCAACCCCTGGGTGGCGAAGAGCTGTCGTAGCGCTGAAATGGTCGCGCCTGCTGATAGAGTGGCGACAGGTAGAGCCTCCACCCACTTTGAAATGGCGTCCACAACCACCAGGAAGTAATGACCCTTGTAGGGTCCCCAAAAATCCACATGTAGGCGGGACGACGGTCTCTGTGGGAACGGCCAAGGGGTGGTTTCCACATGACGCGAGGTTCGCTCATGCTCCTGGCAGATTTGGCAGATCTGCACCACATGCAGGCTGGCTTCCGGGTACTCTGGCAGACGAATGCCCAGTGCATGAATCCAGTTTCGGCCCAGCAGCGTCAGCGACAACCCCTTCGTTAAGTAAAGGGGAAGGGTTGCCTCCCTGTCGCCAAAACGAACGCTGACCTGTGCCTGACCCTGGACCTGGAAGAGTTGCCCGGAGGAGCGGCGCAGCATCACGCCCGAAGCCTCGACGGACACGCCGGGGAAAGTAAGCTTGAAGAGTTTCCCGGCCATTACTGGCACGCTGGCCCCTGTGTCCAGCTCCATGGAAATGGGGTGCCTGCATATTTCGACGGTCAGCATGTACGGCGGCACAGACGATACAAAGCCTGTGTGCCATATGTCGAAAACCGGCGAGTTCTCGGCCACAATGTGGCCTGGTCGCAGAAGAACTCGGGCTTGCTGCCGCACGCCCCCGTCGCGTATCGTTGCGACGGCTACCCTGTTCGCGGGCTTGTGTGGTACCTGGGCTTGAACCAGGCTGCTGCTGCTGTTTGCTGTTCGTCCTCCCCCTTTGGCGTACCCGTGCCAGGTGCCCAGTTTTCGCGCACATGAAGCATTGTACTTGAGAGGACTGGCACTGTGAGGGGGAGTGGGCACCACCACAGCGACTGCAGGTACTGCCCTTTGTCGCCAACTCGTTGACCGCCGCTTCCGCCGACGGTGAGCCAGTCGCACGGGAAATCTCGGCGGCGTCCTTGGCGGCAGCTTCCATTGCCAGCGCTGCCTTCACGGCGTCGTCCAGCGAAGGGTCGGGAAGCTCCAGGAGTCGCGTCTGCATGGCGGGGTTGTTGATGCCGCAGACGAAACGGTCCCGGAGCAGCGAGTCCAGTTGGTCCTCGAAAACGCAGTTACTCGCTAACCCTCCTAGCGTAGCAACCAACTGCCCGAGGATCTCATTCCCGGCGGCTCCGGTTGTTGAAGCGGAAACGCTCCATTAGTGTGGACGGTGCTGGGTTGAAATGCGAGCGCAGTATGGCGAGCAGCTCACCCAGCGTCTTAACGTGCGGCGTGGCTGGCTTGAGAAGGTCGAGCAAGAGGCTGAAAACGCGGGTCCCGCAGCTGGCCAGGAAAATGTCCCACGGTTTGGCCTCGGGTGTGTCGTTTGCCCGGAAAAACACGTGGACTTGCTCCTGGTAAATTTGCCAGGTGGATCTATCTCCCTCGAACGGCTTGAGGCTTCCGTACAGTGGCATGGCGGCAGCAACGGGGGGTGGTGTTTCGGCGCTCGCGGCAGCGTGGGACGATCCGTGGGTACTCGTCGCCAGCCTCGTCGCCAGAGTCACGAGGATCCCATCTTCGTCGCCAGTGTCACGAGGATCCCATCCTCGTCGCCAGTGTCACGATTCACCCAGGTTCGTGAGCAAGGGAGGGCTCGAGGCAGCCTCCGATAGACGGACGCTCCGCAGCGTGGTAGTGCTGAACGATGACTGACCGCCGAGCAGCCGTGCTCTTCGATGTTTATTGCGGTGCGGCGACCAATGTTGCCTGCCGAGCTTAGCAGGCCACCGAGCCTGGCGGCGAACGAACATTATGCCTGAGGGGGCGTCACATGCTTGCTACAGTAAGTACAAGTAATTTCCCCTGTGTTGTCCTTTGTATCTTTGTTTGTTGGCGTCTTACGGTGTAGTCACGGCTAGTTGGCATGTTCCTCCTCCAGATTTAAAGGGTTCAGCCTTATTCATCCATCCACCCATCCGTCAGCCACAGCAGCTGGCACGGCTCCGCAAACGTGGGGCTCCTCCTCCATAAAATCACTAGTAAATGGTCCCATAAATGTTTCTGTACCAGTCTAACCGTCTGACGAGCATTTGGGAAGCAAGCTTGGGTATATCCTCCTAGATATCTAAGCCTAGTAGCGCTATCCAGACTTCGCAATACAGACTTCATGTGCTTCGCAACTCGTGAAAGTCCACTGTAAAGACAGCGTGTTTACTAGTGCTCAACTTTGGTACAAGTGCAAAACCATCCGGCTATTGCAAAGTGCGATTTTTTTTTCAAGTTGTGTACATAAGGCGAGAAACCACGGCTTGCGAACTGCAGCAATGTTCGTTGTGAGCATGCATGCATGCCAAGTACACACTTTGCTACTAACTGCTCATGTTACTATACTATATATTCGTTACTATTACTATATTTATTATTTTAATAGATACAGTATCTTGCGAGTTACTCTAACAATTTATTTTCAGCGAGTAGTGTCCACCTAGTCAATTGAATGCTAACACGGTACGCTGGGGCAAAAATTCACGAAACAGAAATACACCACGGTACAGACATTTCCAGATGGGATATACAGGGTGTCCCAACTATCATGCACCAAGATTTTAAAATATGCAAATGCGACGTAGCTGAACATAACCAAGGCAATGCTGTTTGCCATCGCTTGGAGGTATTCAGGTTATTTTGTGCATTTCTCCTAATTACATAATTATAGTTGTAATTGATTAACCAACTTCTCCAATATTATAATTAGATGAAAAGTATCAATGAGAATATTGTAGACAAACATTAAAAACTCCCGATACAACTTTCTTTTTGCTAAATACGTGCTGCATAAGTGTTTTTCCGAGCGTGAAAGAAGCCCGCGAATGCATGCAAAGTGCCTCCATTGGCCAGTCGCGTGACAATCCAACATACCATTCGATGTGTGTTCCTGTGTGTGTGGACTATAAAAAAAATTCATCGACGATTACGACACTCCCTACGGCGAAATTTGAGCGGAGCGATACGCGTTTTCATTTCGCAATATATTGGCTGGTGCGGACAATCTTTCTCTGGCGGCACGTTGCAAACAGAGCGAAGTGTGGGGCGACTGCCTCGCTATTCGGGAAATCGCGAGAGGCAACGTGTGGGTGATGCGTGGGCGCGATTTGCAGCAGCATTCGCAGGCAGACCTCCGCACATGCAGCACTTTGTTTCCATTTATGGTATCAGTGGGGTCATCGGTGAACAGACGATGGATGGATGAATGGATAACGCTGAACCCTTTAAGTCGGGCGGTGGCTCACACCACCTAGCTGTGACTAGTGATATTTGTACGGTGAAATTTCACTCTTGCCTTAACTTTAGCCAACGATCAGATAACCTGCGTTTGACTATTTCTACCCGCTTAAAGTCTATTTTGCTTCCATGGTCTCTAAACCCCAATGCTTTGAAAAAATCAGCACTGTTGTATTCATCTTTAGGGCGAAGCCCTTTACAGAAAAGAACAGGTGTTCAGCCGTTTCCTGCTGTCAGACCACTGTAATAATGTTGATGTAATTATTTATTGCACAGTACTTTGTCCAAAATGACAAGTTCACAAAGTCACAAAGCCATTCGAAGCCAGAAGGCCGAAGTTTAGGCAAATCCATGTACTTCCCAGAATTCCCATGCTGGTACAAACACTCTCATAGCAGCTCCGGTAGACGCTAGCGCCAGAGTTCCCTCTAGTCATTATTTATTCGAGCAATGAACTTGTAGCTCAAGGCTACAAGTTTCTTGGATGTTGGTTAATGTGCTGATCGATCATTGCAGCTAGGATCAATCATATCTTGTTGCCCATACTACATTGTCATAAAGATCTAAGTATCATATAGCATTTTTCAAAAAATAGCAAATATGCAGACGCTCGAGGTGCATTGCCATCATGCTGGCCCGCTATCAACGGCAAATGTGCGGCTTGTGCGCACAGGGTCTCCACAGACGCGGTGTGCATTTGGCTTCGAATCAACGAAATGGATGCAGAGTTACAGCTCCACTTAATTGGCTCGGTGGCGGAGCCACTACAGCATTCTGCCTTCCGCTACTGGGATGAGCGGCGTGCGCCGCAGGCACTATAAGCACACTAGCGTTCCTGCTGAGCTGTCATGTGCATGCACTGGTCTGAGCTGCACGGACAGTGAATGTCGCATCTAATATTTCACTGGGTGTTGACTAATGCCTGCGGCTTCCCATCGGTCTCATCTCGTGCACCATCGAAGTGCAATGCCTCACTGACAATGGTCCTCATCACGACAGCATTGGAAACCTGGTAGCTGCCCAACAGCAGCTGCCTTGCGAGCTGCATCACACCGACATGCTATCGAGCACAGTCCAAGGAGTTCAAGCACAACGTTAAACCTTGCTATCTCTGTGAATGCCCGAACAGCAAACTTTTTTGTTTTCCGTTTTCCCTGCTAAGTGTCCCTGACAAAGCTTTATGTGCCATATAGACATCTGCGAAAAAAATTGTTTCGGTGGTTATGTACATTGGTTGGAGTGTTGTGGTTGCCGCTTTTGGGCAAGTTCATTTGCAAAGGAACAGCACTTAAGAATGGGACAATAGAGAAATGTCATACAAGAGTGCTGACTAGCAAACATACCGTCTATTCACGTAGTGAAAAGCTACATGTGCAGTCATCATCAAGTACATGGGAGCATGAAAAATCCACACTTAGTAATCAAGATATGAGGACTATGTATTCTCCTTTGTCCCCTTCTTGAGAGCTGTTTCTTTAAAAAGTATGTGCCAACTGGTCCAATCGAGTACACCGTTGACATGAAAGTCAATTTGCAGCTGTTGGGGACTCGTTTCTGATCTCTTTTGCCATGTTGCTTTTCAATAGCTAACACCTGACCTTTGCCATTTGCGTGCATTCTGAGGCAATCTATTAAACTTTTCCTAAGACAGGCACTGTACATGGCGCCATAAGCAACAGACACAAAAGGAACAGTGAACCACATATAGCCCTAAGCCACAGACTTATAGCGTTCGGGTTGCCCTCTTGCCGTGAGGAAAAAAATGCAACATATTTTATTAAAGTGAATTCCCCTTAAACTCCATGCAGACAAGGCAAACATAAAGATCTAAGAACCATTGGGATTGAAAAGATGCCACGGAAACATAAAAATAAGCAAAAGGAGGCCGGATGAAGTGTGATGGAATAAATCTGTCAGGGAATGAGTAAAATTCACCTAAACTTCTGTTCATATCGAGGTGATGCACGTCACCACGCTAACACAAAGGGGCACCCTCTAAGTCTATCAATAGCACGGAGCAGAAAGCAATAAAAGTTTGTCCAGCAGTCACGTGCGTACACCCAGTATCAAATACAAGAAGCACTGCAATATTTTATGGCCTGCAATTTCTACATATCCGTCGAGTGAATAGCATCCATGATGGCAGGAACTCGAAAAACAAAAAACGATCTTTGAAACGAGACTGTGATGCCAGTGCTAGCAAACACGGAACAACAGCCACGTGTCACAGATAACGACAACTGCGGCTCATATTGACACGTGTACTTGTATATCCC